>NC_058410.1:32541179-32769468 GCF_002201575.2 Neomonachus schauinslandi
AATGGGTGACATTTGTAATTCAATAGAAAAAATAGAAAAAACACTGCATCACAGAATAAGGTATGCCACGATCGTTAGATTTGTTAAACAATAAACAAAATCTTAGAAGAGTTGGGATTGGAAATCAGGTCCCAAATTTAGCTCCACCCCTAAATTGGAACCCCCATAAATTGCTGATGAAATGGGAAGTGGTACAGCTACTGTGGAAAACAGTGTGGCAGTTACGCTAAAAGTTAAACATAGAATTACCATATGAACCCTTCAGTCCTACTCCTAAGAATGTATCCTAAGGAATTGAAAACAGAGATTCAGATACATGTACAACAGTGTTTATAGCAGCATTTTTCACAATAGCGCAAAGGTGGAAACAACACACGCGTCTATCAACAGATGAATGGATAAAATGAAGTATACGCATACAATGGAATAGTATTCAACAATATAAAGGAATGAAGCAGTGATGTGCTACAACACGGATGAACCTTGAAAACATAATGCTAAGTGAAATAAGCCAGACACAAAAGGACAACTATTGTCTTTATATGAAATACCTAGAATAGGCAAATTTATGGAGACGGTGGGTAGATTTGAGGTTACCAAGGATTAGGAAGGAAGGGAAAATGGGGAGTTATTGCTTCATGAGGAGAGAGTTTCTATTTGGGATTCTAAAAGAAATTTGGAAATACATAGCTGTGATGGTTACACAACAGTGTGAGTGTAAATAATGCCATTAAATTATACACTTAAAATGATTTCGGTGGAAAATTTTATGCTCTGTAAAACTTGGCACAATTTTTAAAAATTTTCCTTTATCTTCTTCCTCCACATAGCATTTCATTTTAACTGAGGATTGTCAAAAGAGCCTCAGAAAACACTGCCCAATGCCGTAAAATGAACTTGAATAAAGCTACACAAAGAGAGAGACTGACAAAGAGAACTTCTAAAATGTCCATTCCTGGGGTGCCTGGGTGGCTCAGTCATTAAGCATCTGCCTTCGGCTCAGGTCATGATCCCAGGGTCCTGGGATCAAGCCCCGCATCGGGCTCCCTACTCAGCAGAGAGTCTGCTTCTCCCACTCCCTCTGCTTGCGTTCCCTCTCTCGCTGTCTCTCTCTCTCAGATAAATAAATAAAATCTTAATTAAAAAAAAAAAAAGACGCTAACATAAACTGCACCCTCCCAGAACCACAGCTTCTGGATTACTGGAGCGCAAACAAGAAAAAGGTCAAATTTTCTTGTCAGAGCTGATGGAGACTGCTATCTCCATTTTATTGGAAGAGGCACCACTTCTTTCTTTCTCCTCTGACCAGGCTCTGAACTTGTCATTTCAGTCACTCATGCCACCATATAATTATCAAGAAACATAGATTTCATTTTGTTAATCAGCAGAATTTTTGTCAAAGATTTTGAAATAGTAATTACTGACTTATTTCTTATTTTAAAAAGTAACATGGTTTTATTATAAAGATTTTAGAGAAAAAAAGAAAACAGAAAAGCCCAAAGAAGGAAAAATAAATTACCCATAATTTTACCATCCAGATAGAATTGTGATTAGTATTGTGATGTGTTCTGTGAGACTTATGTGATTAATTTTAGTCAGCTTAGTCAACTTATTGTCTAACTTTTCTGCATTATGAAAGAAATAGCTTTTCATTGAGAAATATGTGGAAAAGCATAATTTACATAGGACAGTCCGATCATGTGAAGATAGTTGCCATTACCATGTTGATGCATTCTGGCCCAGTTAGCCAAGGCCATTAGCAGACAAAGCTATAGTCTGAAAATTCACATTTGCTGACTTTTTGCAATAAGGCAGAGCACTAACCAGAGAAATCATGGGATGTCTCACGGAAGAAAGAAAGAAACGGGGTTATTGCAGGATTTAAGAGAAGCAGTGCTTTGATAGACTCAGAGCAAGGCAGGACTGGGGATAAAAGAGTCAACATGATGTCTGGACTGCAAAGGGGACCCAGAGTCCTTTTTCCTGGGAAACCACAAAGTTGAGCTGGATGTTGAAATGATGTGTACAGAAATCCCTTATCTGAAGTTCTGTACATGGGTTGGAAATCAAGGCTGCTTTTCTGTGTCAAAGGACTGAAATCCTCCCAACAAAAAGGGCGGGTACTTCACTCTTATTCTTATGATTCCAAAGAGCAAACTTTTGACAGTTTAGATATTAGAAAACAAGATTTTTCAGTGAGTAAGGGATTAAGAGTCCCTTAAGTAAGGGGATGTTTATGACACTTTATAGCTGTAGCATGGCCTTGGGAAAAAATTATTTCCTGTTAACTTAGCAGTTGCTTTGATCTTGATCTATGCCTGTTATTCCAGCCTGATAACTGGCAGGGCACAGTTTTTACCTTCTCAGAGCAAGCAAATTTTGATTTTTTTCACATGTTTTCTTCCATTGTTTTTTCTATGCCGAAGTTTTTATGTCTTTTGATTTAAATTGTAGCAATTTTATCTATCCAGATGTGGATCTAATTTTTGCACTTCATATTACTTTATTATGAATGTTTAAGTATTTACCTAGTCTTCAATAGGTATCACTTTAATGGCTAAATCGTAGGCCATTATAGGGGCCAAGAGCAGGCTGCCCCAAAATGTGCCACTTTGGCATATTGATTTCCTTTTTAATTACTTAAAAGATGGTCTATCTAAGAAGAACATTCAGACAGACCCTCCTCCGTCCCCTTGAAAGCAGGAAATAAATTTCCCATGTGAAAGATACTTTTCTTATACCAGGAGGCAAGAGGACATTCTTATCACCAGAGATGGGAAATTTAGAGCCAAGGAGGCTGTATAAAAACAACCCTTGTTACTTTTTACTAATTTACTACCCCAGTCCAAATTCTGTTTAAAATTCCTTATTAACTGAAGTTCCCAAAGTTAAGTTTTCTTTGTCCTGTCAATTCCTCACAGATTTATTGTCACTTTGTCTCAAAAAGTATAAAAACTGCCTGCTTTGGTCATTTCTTTAGGTCTTAATTTCATTATTGGGCCTCCATGTGCACACAGTAATAATTTGGTTTCTTTCTCCTATTAATTTATTTCATGTAAATTTAATTCTCAGTCCAGCTGGAAGAATTTTGAAGAGTAGAGGAAGAATTTTTCCTTCCCTTCACCATCTGATAAGTGTGCCAAAGATCACTTAACAAATCCAAATTGGTTATTACCAATTTTTAATTATTACAAATTCCTAATTTTTACCATATGAGTAATATTATAATAAACATCTACACAAGTATAGCTTAATGCAAACTAGTTACTGGGCCTAAAGTTAGGAGTATTTTTGAGGCTCTAAATATTTGCCAAATTGATATGTCAGAGTTTCAAGTAACCTATGAAAATGGTAATTTTGTGGCACCCACCTAAGCACATGGAATTATCTTTTAACCTTTTTTTTTTTTTAAGATTTTATTTATTTATTTGACACAGCGAGAGACACAGTGAGAGAGGGAACACAAGCAGGGGGAGTGGGAGAGGGAGAAGCAGGCCCCCCGCTGAGCAGGGAGCCCGATCCGGGGCTCGATCCCAGGACCCTGGGATCATGACCTGAGCCGAAGGCAGACGCTTAACGACTGAACCACCCAGGCGCCCCAACCTTTTTTAATTGTTAATTCCAAGGCCATAAATGAGGTAGCTCCCTGCTATTTTAATTTGCATTTTTTGTACTATTAGTAAGGTTCAAGTTTTCCGATAGTGTTTATGAATTCTAGTTCATTCTATGTCTTCTCAAAAATATTTCCTAGATTATGTGTTAAGAGGCTTAGTGTGTTTCTCATCAAACCATCTTAGCTCTTTATGTTGTAAAAGTAGGATGTATTAAAATACTATTTTTTTTTTTTTTGGTCATTTTAACAGCAACATTTTCTTCCTAGTATGTACTTCCAAACCAGTCCTTGTGAGCTTATTTTTTTTTTTTTTTTAAAGATTTCATTCATTTGAGACACAGATACAGAAAGAGAGAGAGAGCATGAGCAAGGGGAGAGGCAGAGGCAGAGGGAGAAGCAGGTTCCCCGCCAAGCAGGGAGCCTGATGCGGGACTCGATCCCAGGACCCCGGGACCATGACCTGAGCCGAAGGCAGACACCCAACTGACTGAGCCACCCAGGCGTCCCTGTGAGCTTATTCTACTGTTCTGAAACTCCCCTTAATTGCCTCAGAACCTGAGATTGACAATCAGAAATCTAAATCAAGTTTCACTAATCTCTTAATAATGGAAACTGGTTTTTCATCATCAGTTGTGATGCCTAACACCAGTGTTACAGGTTATAAAATACCAGCTTTGGACAATGATTTCTTTTAGAAATAAATTCTAACAAGTTCAAAGTTACCCAATAATATCATTACACAAATTCCAGTTTTCATCCCTAAGAGCAATGAGCATAACTGCTGCTGGTATGCTAAAGATAAAATCCAGGGGCATCTGGGTGGCTCAGTTGTTAAGCATCTGCCTTCGGCTCAGGTCATGATCCCAGGGTCCTGGGATCGAGCCCCGCATTGGGCTCCCTACTTGGTGGGAAGCCTGCTTCTCCCTCTCCCACTCCCCCTGCTTGTGTTCCCTCTCTCGCTGTGTCTCTGTCAAATAAATAAATAAAATCTTTAAAAAAAAAAGATAAAATCCAAACCATCAATACAATGGGTATAGCAACTGTGAAATAACATTTTTCTATATGATATTTTCTGTGTATCTCAGACAAGGTGAAAATGCCAAGTTAAATCATAATATACCCCAAGACTGGATCAATGAATCAGTAACTCAAAGAAGGAAGGCTTAATGCAGAAACCGTTACTACAATATTTATTCTGATCTTTTTTTTTAATCTCTTATCTGCTTCTTTTTAGGTCTGGGATCATTTCATTCCCAAATGGCCCTCTGGGCCATGGCTAATTTGTATAGTTAGCTCAGTAATTTTTGCAAAGTCTAGAAGGCTGTGTCATTGTACTTGTGATGGTAATTTTAATTTTTCCTCTCCCCAGACTCCTCCAACCCCTTCCTATCACTACTAACTGAAAATAGAAAGTCCAAGAATTTAAAACGTCTCAAAATATCTTCCTCTTTTTTAATGCCTTTTCTTTGACTTAATAATTGATGGGGCAAAAGACAGCTTTGGTTGAAAATTCACTTTGAAAAACCACATAGCTTAATAAGCGTGATGACTGACCTATTGAAATGGCTGTTTCTCGTTTATGCTTGGCCTCCATTTTTCTCCCATTTACTGCCAAATTCTTGAGCAACGCCATTCAAACACTACTGATACTCTCTTTGTAGGATGGTTGACAAACTTGTATACCAGGGCACACTGCAAGCCTATTTAATAAGAAAATAATTATGAGGTTTGTTCAGCTGGGGCAGCAGAGTGGGTGGTGGTGTTTCTCAGTCTATACCCAGGGATGCGTGGGATGCAAGGCCAACCTTGGGCTCCTCCTCCCAACTCAGCATCTTAATCCAGAGGAGGTCACTCTAATGTGACCATCCAAAGTGGTCATGAAAAAGAAAGAGAGGGGGGAAGATATCACAAAGGAGTAACATAAGTAGTTTTAAGTCTGTAAAAGAAGTATGGGGGAAGGTTGGTCCTGTCTTCTTTGTTTTTTGTTTTTTTGTTTTTTGGGTTTTTTTAAAGATTTTATTTATTTATTTGAAAGAGAGAAAGCACGAGAGGGGGAGGGTCAGAGGGAGAAGCAGACTCCCTGCCGAGCAGGGAGCCTGATGCGGGACTCGATCCCGGGACTCCAGGATCATGACCTGAGCCAAAGGCAGTCGCTTAACCAATTGAGCCACCCAGGCGCCCCTGTCTTCTTTGTTGACATCATGGGGTGCCTTCCATGCCACCACCTGTTCCTGTGCTTTTCTTCTCGTTTCTCCTCCCTGAAAATCTCATAGTGGGAAGCCTTAGAGATTGAATTTCAATTGCATCTATAGATTAATTACGTAAATGCAGGGTTCACTTAAATTATTTTTCTTTAATTTCATAAGATTGAAGTCACATGAATGACTGCTAAGTATGAGTCAAGAATAATGATAACCTTTATTTAAGAAAAAATGCAACCATGTACAGAATTGAGAACTATTAACATTTGCTCATATTTGCTTTTCTTTCTTATTGAAAGAAGAAAACATTATAATATAGTTGAAATCTGCTTTATCCCCATTTCCAGTCTCATTTCCCACTTTCTCCCCAAAGGCAACCATTACCACTATCATTTCATTTGTATATATTAGCAGTCTGTTTCTTAGCAGAAACTTATACATAAGTTATATATATACTTATCTATGTATATATATAAATACATAGATATGTGTGTGTATACATACACATATATATCCATTAATAGTATAAATAATATATAGTATTGTTTTGTATGAAAGAGTATTTCTAATTTACATAAATAGTAATGTGTGCTTATAACTTGGCAATAACATTAGGTTTCAAAAATTTATCCATGTCAAAGTGCATTATTTTATAGATATTATGTATAATCTTATTCATTCCTTCTACCTACTGTGGAGAATTTAGTCATATGAATATTTAATTTATCTATTCCTCTTTCCACACCATTGGAGTTTCAAATTTTCGTTATCATGGGAAGTACTCAAATAAATAAATATGCTCATACATGTTTCTTTGTGCTCCAATGTAAGAGCTATTTCTAGAGTACACATGTTGTAAGGGGATACATTTTTAAATTTCCTCAATATAAGCAAGTGTATCCCCATTGGTATTATATCAATGAAACTCCGTAACAGTGACTATAAATTCCTATCTTCTCATATGTTGACAGTATTCAATATTGTGATACTTCAAAATCTTTGCCAGTTGGAGGCATATCTTGTTTTACTGTGTATTTCCCTGCTTATTAGTGCAGTTGGTTATTGTCTGACATGTTCATTCACCATGCAGGTGGTTCTGGGTTTGCTTTGTTTTCTGAAAGCTGTCTATTCCCTTGCAATGATCTTCCCAGGAAGAGCAGGGTTACTGTTTGCACTTAGGAAACAGAGCTCAGAGAGGCGGAGTGAACTTGCTGTAGCTCACAACACTGGTGAGAACCCCCGGAAGGACTTCATCCTCCATTATCCCAATTCAAATCATCTCTCTTTCCCAACTCTTATGCTTCTCAAGACACTGATCAACTGATTTTAACCCTTTTCATCTTGCCGTACTTGACTTCCTGATCAGGGAAGATTTAAGACACTCATGAAAAAAGCAGAGTGAGGAGCTCCTACAGGGTCCAGTTTGGGGTTCTGGCAATAAACCCTGCCCTAACAGTCCCCAGTGGTGCCTGGAGTCCCTTAGGGTTTTTAAGGCTTTTCTATTTCTGGTCAAACCTTCACAACAACACTTTATTGTAATATACAATATTACAATCATCATTTTATACTTGAGGGGTTAAAGAACTCCTTTAATGCGACAGGAAGAGAAACTGAGAAAAACATTTAAAGACCTTCTGAGTTAGAGGAAGGGTGACCAGATCTGTTCAGGAAAAACTGTGGAGAAGATGAAAGCGAGAGTTGAAAGACCGTTTTCCTCCTTCCTCCCACTTTGCCCCAGACTCAGGCTTTATAGGATCACAGGGCAACGTAGCTATAAAGATCTTTCGGAGCATATTTCTGAATCTTTTGTCTCTCTTCCGTGAAGAAGCTGAGGCCATTATCCAATCTACAGGAGTCAAGTAATTGCAACAAAGCACTGGCAGAAAGCCCAGCCAAGACTGATGTGTAGAGGGGGTCTCAGATGAGTAAATGCACATTTCAAAGCATGGAGAAGCTTCACCTTATGGTCTTTTTAGTTGAGCTTCTTTTAACAAAGCCTCAAGTTAACAAGAATCACAGCCACACTTCAAATCTAAACAAAGCAGAGATAGCGATCTAAAGAGTCTTTGAGTGTGTGTGTATGTGTGCTTACAGATCTAGAATAATTTTCTGCATACTGTTGTGCAACGGTATCTTAGCTTTTTGGTTCTCCAGTAGTAAGAACCCACTTCTGGGTCACCTGGGTGGCTCAGTCGGTTAAGCGTCTGCCTTTGGCTCAGTCATGATCCCGGGATCCTGAGATTGAGCCCCTTGTCAGGCCCCCTGCTCAGTGGGGGGCCTGTTTCTCCCTCTCCCTCTGCTGCTCTCCCTGCTTGGCTCTCTTGCTCTCTCTCTCTGTCAAATAAATAAATAAAGTCTTAAAAAGAAAAAAGAACCCACTTCATTCATTCTGATATATACCTTTTGATCCTGATACTTCCCTTATCAGGAAGCTGATCTCTTCCTCACCCCTATCTCATCAGCTCCCGTAGCCCCAGGGACGGGAACAGGTTGATTACAACCCCTGGAAGGCAGAGCATATGATGTAAGAGGATGTTGAGAAGGAGGAAGGAGAGGTAGCCCACCCTTTCTGATTCTGGTGACTTGTGAGAAGCGGAAGAAAGGAAAAGAGAAGCAAGTCCATGGTGAGATATATTACTATGCCTCCCATCTGGCTAAAGTCCTAGAAGGAAGAGCCAGGAAAGAGGACATGAAGGGCAGGAGCCATTGCCTTACTTTCCATTTGAAGAGAACATCTCACAGGTAACCCCCACCACCTATGGAGATAAGCAGACAGGGGCCTGCGTTTGGCTCTCTCAAGTCATCTTCAGTTTCTATATGGCATAGAATGGGATCCTGAACGCACCCACGGCTATTCAGAAATGAGCTAGCAATTGGCTAGGCATTTGCTGGAAGAGATTACCATCTTTAAAATAAAGAGACCCTGAAACTGAGGAATGTACCACTAGAATAAGAGACAGTCAAATATCAGGGACCCACAGCAAGAACAAGGCTTAAGGAGAGATAGGTCAGTACGTAGGGCTTACCAGGTTAACTAAACCATGACAGAACAGACTGAAATATGCTAGCTGCCTGTTTCAACAATGGATGCCCGAAGGACACCGAATTGCTGTAAGTCCTCTAAATTCCCGGACACCATTTTGGAGAAAACAGTGAGCGGGAGCTAATTCAAAATATAAAATACTAAGTTATCCATAGTATATGAGTTATCTGCAGAGACTCTTTAAATTATTGTGAAAGAGTACTTTGGCTGCCTCCATTTGGCCTCATTTAGTTGGGTTCTTCTTTCCAGCTGGTCTCTTCCCTCAGTCAGAAGACTCTGAGGGCAGAGCATCCCTCAAATATAACCAAAACTACCCTTCAGACAACAAGGGCTGCCCTGAGCCAGCAGGACCCCACCCATGATGGACTCCAAGAGCATTGATTAAACCTTCACTGCCTACCTGCACATACCCACACACCTTTGCCCATATTTTCCTTATGTAAACCTGGAAGTATTTTCAGCACTTTGGAGACAGTCTTAGATGCTAGTCTGCTGTCTTCCTGGTATTGGCCTCAGTGAAATAAATTGTTTTCTTGTTTCACCACCCCTTGTCTCTCTGCATTTGGACTTCGTCAGTGGTGAGTGGCCGAACTTGGTCTGTTTGGGAGTCCTGGAGCCACACACTCTTGCATCCCTGTGCATGGCTGCAACTGGATTGCTGCATTTACTGGGTATGTCTGAACTACAGTTTTCCCAATACCCAGGGGAGCTTATAAGGAAGATGAGGTCTATTTTCAAGTTGAAAAGTATCTACATTTTCTTTACTTATCTAATTGTAATATGAGTAATATCTCAATGCAAAGACATCAGCCTTGGTGGAAATGGTAAGAACCAAAGTGGTACCAGTAAGGGGCTGGACACAGCCCCTGAGGCCATAGGGAATCCAGGTGTCTACTAGTGTCTCTGTCTCTGTCTTTGTCTCTCTCTCTCTCTCATTCTCTCTCTCCACCTCCATGTGCACATTGTTGTATTTGTGGCCAGCAGAGAAGAGTATCTTTCTATCTCAACCTTAATCCTAAATTCAATGGGAAATGGGTCAGAGTTACAGAAAACAAAAATGGCTGCTGGAGGGCACCCCATATGGGAAGGGTCATGGTTATTACAGAATTGAGACCATTATCATCATTGTCTGCTAGTCCTTATCTTTTCTCCTTATCTGAGCATTTTCCATATTATTAACTATTTCATGAAAACATTCTATATGCATATGCCTACCTAATTGTCCATTCTTCTCTTGTTGGGGATTTTTTTTTATCCCAAAGTGGTTTTTGGGGGGGGTTTTTTTGTGGGTTTTTTTAGTATTATATAAAAAATAGTATGTTGAATATGCTTATACTTATATTTTTGTGCCTATATTTGATTTTCTCCTTAGGACAGTTTCATAGAAAAAGAAATGCTGATTGCTAAGGATCTGAAATTTCTCACTGTGTCTAATAGTGAAAATTCATACACCTGTCCTGTTTATAAAATGTCACTTATAAACTATTACAGTAATTCTTGAGACAAAAATATCTAAAATATTCATTCTCTCACACGATGAAATTATTACATTAGTTTAGATTTGTAACTTAGTGAAAATAGATGTGCTTTTCTCTTTTAACATCATATTTTGGATTTGTGGTTGTCTCTTGGTGACATAGAGTTCTTTTAAATATTGTAAATATCAAAAGCTGGTATATTATATTTAAGTCTAGAGTAAATTCTTTTCATTTCCAGACTTTTTTTTTTTTAAGCCTCAGCATGGGGCTTGAACTAACGACCCTGAGATCAAGACCTGAGCTGAGATCAAGTCGGATGCTTAACTGACAGAGCCACCCAGGTATCCCTCATTTCTAGATTTTGCTATAAATAACTATAAATAACAATGTCACGTTAGTCAGGTCTGAGAAGATGATTATCTTTGGAGAAAGCATCTCCTAGAATAAAGCATCACCTTGTTTAATCATGAAGAGGTTTACAGCATCTAAGAGAATAAGAGATGCACACGCTTGAAAATGTAAATATTTCATGCTCTCTCCCTAGGCATGTACGAACCCCAAATGAGCACTAAGCGTGTTTAGGAAGGAGAAAGCACTGCACCACCAATAGATTGTATGTGAAGGTATCACTTCTCTTACTAGATACGTAGTATCTCCCAAGTAGACAGGCATCCTGCCTTGTTTATTTATTGCTCCTTCAGCTAGAGTGGTAATCCGATGTGTTTGCTGTATTATTTGGTAGACCAATGGCTAGAACAACAAAGGGATGGTAGTGATTGATGAGAGCCTTAATAGTGCTTCCTCAGGAGCTGGGTGTCAACTGATTGCTCATGGTCAGACATAGATGGGAAATCTGGAAAAGAAAGAATAGAGACTGTCAAATCTTCCAACCACTTTGATCTCCTTGCAAGGAGTCAACTATGCTACCACAGGACTGATAGAAGGTAAATTACTCCATGTCTCCCTTAAATCCATCATCTTACACAGATTGACATGTTGCATTTGTTCATTTATAGGATTGGTGAAAAGGCCAGGCTCTGGATTCAGCAGTGGAATCTTCAACCTCTAAGGCTCTCAACTTCCTTTGTAAAATGGGGATAACAATAGCACGGTCCTCATAGTGATCTGAGTATTGAATGAGAAAAGTATGCAAGGTGCTCAGCCTAGCGCCAGGCCCATGGACAGCCATCAGTAAGCGCCAGCCTGCATGATGTCAAGAATAAATATGGCTCTTGCTGCCACCCTTCACATATTCAAAGTTTGTAAAATATTTTCAGCTTTTTTTCAGGTCAAAATCCCATGCTCACTGAACTGAGGGAAGCTGAATTAAAATGAAAATGATTATTTGATCAATCTGTTTATTGTCTAAAACTTGAAATGTTGTTTTTAAAAATCTAAGATTTAATTCTGACTAGATTCAGAAATTCTCCCAAGTTTGTATGGAAACCTCTAGAAAAATTAAGTACCCAGGAAGTATTTTCTGCCTCCAGACCTTTTTAAGAACATACACCTACTCAAAAAAAAAGAAAGAAAGAAAGAAAAGGAAAAGAACCTACATCGACTAACACCATTATGTGTTTGAATATAGTATAATCTAGGCCCTTTAAAAAAAAATAGGTAAATCTCTACTGCCTCCATATTTTAACCAATAACACGTTGGACATTCCAGGTAAAGTCTACATCAATTTCCTTCTTAATATATTGTAAATCTGTACTTAAACTAATAGCTGTGGCTATTCTGTTAGTTGGACCTTATAGAAAACTCTGCTAAGGGAATAAGTTTGTTCGTTTTTGTGGATCTTTGCTCAGCCTTTGATGCCAGGGGCTGGTATCAAGTACTGTTATGGATTATCAAGTACTGTTATGAACTAAGCTCTTCGAATTCAAATATAACGCCCGTCATTGATTTTAATAGAGAACTAGCTCCTTATCAGTACAAATGTCAGGGCCTGTGGGAACATTCTTCACCTGTGTCTGATAACAATGTTTACTGGGATTATAAGGGGTGTGCCCTGGCCCCCTGGACCCAAAGGATTTGAGATTACTTTCTGATGAGCTGAATGCATAAAGAATAAAACAGTAAGCATTCTTCCATGTGCAGGCAACATGATTCATTGTCACACAACAGTAATTATCTTAACAGAGTCTGGCCCTGCTATTTATAGTACAATTAGAAATAAAAGCTAAAGCTCAATGTTTCCAAAGTAAAAGCTATGATTTTTGGAAAATGACTTTTAATGTTTTGAGAATGCAATTCATTCAGTTAACTAAGGGTACATTTTACAAGTACCAAAAGTATCTAATAAGAAGTTATATTAATTAAATTTTAGCCTCTGAAAGTACTTTGTTGGGGATTTTTTTAATGGCATGAGACCTGTTAACACTGATTTTGAACTTTTCTAAAGATAAAAGTCATAGTTGTTCTCTGGGACAGTGTTTCTCAATCTTAGGTTATATATAGAGTAGACCCCTTTTTAAAATGTCAGCATCCTCCTAAAGGAGAACACAGGCAACAACCTCTTCGACCTCAGCCACAGCAATTTCTTCCTAGAAACATCGCCAAAGGCAAGGGAAGCAAGGGCAAAAATGAACTATTGGGACTTCATCAAGATAAAAAGCTTTTGCACAGCAAAAGAAACAGTCAACAAAACCAAAAGACAACCAACAGAATGGGAGAAGATATTTGCAAATGACATATCAGATAAAGGGCTAGTATCCAAAATCTATAAAGAACTTCTTAAACTCAACACCCAAAGAACAAATGATCCAATCAAGAAATGGGCAGAAGACATGAACAGACATTTTTCCAAAGAAGACCTCCAAATGGCCAACAGACACATGAAAACGTGCTCAACATCGCTCGGCATCAGGGAAATCCAAATCAAAACCTCAATGAGATACCACCTCACACCAGTCAGTATGGCTAAAATTAACAAGTCAGGAAACGACAGATGTTCGCGGGGATGCAGAGAAAGGGGAACCCTCCTACACTGTTGGTGGGAATGCAAGCTGGTGCAGCCACTCTGGAAAACAGTATGGAGGTTCCTCAAAAAGTTGAAAAAGGAGCTACCATACGATCCAGCAATTGCACTACTGGGTATTTACCCCAAAGATACAAATGTAGGGATCCGAAGGGGTACGTGCACCCCGATATTTATAGCAGCAATGTCCACAATAGCCAAACTGTGGAAAGAGCCAAGATGTCCATTGACAGATGAATGGATAAAGAAGATGTGGTATATATATACAATATGTACAATATACAATATACAATATACAATATATATATACAATGGAATATGACCGACTATGTGAGAGGAAGTGATTAGATCGGTGTTTCCATTCCACACACACAATAACGGAAGCGGGGCACCTGGGTGGTTCAGTCGGTTAAGCGTCTGCCTTCGGCTCAGGTCATGATCCCAGAGTCCTGGGATCGAGCCCCACATCGGGCTCCTTGCTCAGCAGGAAGCCGGCTTCTCTCTCTCCTACTCCCCCTGCTTGTGTTCCCTCTCTCGCTGTGTCTTTCTCTGTCAAATAAATATATAAAAAATCTTTTAAAAAATAAAATGTCAGCATCTTTCACAGAGCAGAGGTTTTTAATTTTAATAAAATCTGACTTATTAATTTTTTTCTTTCATGGATTATGCTTTTGGTGGTATATCTAAAACCTCATTGCCAAACCCAAGATCACTTAGATTATCTCCTATGTTGCCTTTTAGAAGTTTTATAGTTTCACATTTTACATTTCAATCTATAGTCCATTTGAGTTAATTTTTTTTAGAACAGCTCAGCAAAATAAAATTCTGGTTTATTAAAACAACATTGTTTCACACAAACATCACCTAGGCCAAAATAAATAAATAAATAAACAGCAACTTCATAGACAAAAAAGGGGGAAAAAAGAAACCTTTTATCTTTGGCCTTTTCTTTTTTTTTTTTTTAGAGATTTAAGAAAAAGAGAACAAGTCAGGGAGCAAGTTGAGGGGAGCAGAGGGAGAGAATCTTCAAGCAGACTCTGGGCTGAGCCCAGTCTGAGGTGGCTGGATCTCAGGACCCTGAGATCATGACCCGAGCCCAAACCAAGAGTCCCACTCTTATACCCCACTGCAACACCCAGGCGCCCCTATCTTTGGCCTTTTTAACCATGTCACACAAGCCAACGACTTATAGTACAGCTGAGTACATACACAAAAAATGTTACTGGAATGCTCAGAATAAGATTGTCTTGTTGCTGTTTTTGCTTTTTCTTACAAGGTTTTATTCCTCCTTTTGAGATTAGAATGAACACGGGCACACCACAGGTAAGGTCAGAAGTAGGACAGAGAATGCTCTGAAAGCTGGTTGGGTCATCAGAGGTCACTGAAAATGGCTGACCACCAACAATATGTACAGAAATATAAAATGTATATAGAAAATACAAATTTTCCTTTTTAAAGTATTTTTAGGAAAAAAGGCAGGGCCTGGGAAGTTTGGGTTCTTCTTTCCTCCCGTTGCAAATTCTCACTCTGGTTTTGGCTGGTGGAGGGCGTGTGTCACCTGCAGGGTGGCGCTGCCCACATGGGGCGGCCGGCGGGCTGTGTCCTCGAGGGTGACCACATTTAGAGTCTGAGACGGGAGGCGAAGCGTGAATAGGTTAAGTTTTGTTAAGTGTAACTTTTCCTTTTTTGCTGTGTAGTCATCCTCATTGGTCTTCTGCTTCTTGGTGTCGGCATCCTCCTCCTCCTCATCTTCAGCTGCCTCGGCTTCCTCATCTTCTCCATTCTCTTCCTCACCATCACCTTCCTTCTCCTCCTTCCCTATGTCTTCCTCTTCTTCCACCTCATTGTCAGCCTCCTGCTCCCCATCTTCCTCAATCTCAGTGTCCCTGTTAGCAGGTGCATCTCCTCCATCCTCCGCCTCCTCCACCACTTCCTTCTTCTCCTTTAAGTCCTTGGAGCTGGTGTCCACCGCGGCGATCTAGTGGGGCACTCTCTGATCCGATGCCTCGGATTCAAAACAGAGCGAGGATTCCAGGACTCTGGCGATAAAGCTGCCAGAGTCCTCGGTGGTGGAGGAGGCGCCGAGCAGAGGTGGCTGCAGCGAAGGGGAAGCCACACTTGGGAATGCAAAGATGGCTTTTCAGAGCAGCCAGTGGGAAAGGTGTAAGGTGTAAGGTCTCCGTCTAAGGTCATTATTTTGCATGTGGATGCCCAATTGTTCCACCACCATTTAATGGAAAAAAACTATTTCTCCACTGAATTGACTTTTCTCCTTTGGCAAGATTTTACTTATGTGGGTCTGTTTTTGGGCTTTGTATTCAGCTTTATCAATCTATCTATTCCTTTGTCAATACCACACTGTATTGGTTATTGTAGCTTTATGATGTCTTAAAGTCGGGTAGTGTCAGTCTTCTGAGTTTGTTCTGCTTCTTTAATGTTGTGTGGGCTATTCTGGGTCTTTTACCTTTCTATATAAACTGTTGAATCAGTTTGTCAATATCCACAAAATAACTTGCTAGGATTTTGATCTACATTACATTGAGCCTCTAGATCCAGTTGGGAAGAACTGGCATCTTAATAGTATTGAACTTTCCTATTTATGTCTATACAATAACTCCCTGTTTATTTAGATCTTTGGTTTCTTTCATCAGAATCCTTATGGTTAAAATTTTACTACAAATTCAATTTTTTTAGAAGATATAGTTTATCTACTTTTCTTGAGTGACATTTGATAGTTTGTTTTTCATGTGATTCATTTCACATAAGTTTGCAAATTTATTGGCATGAAGTTGTTCATACTACTTCCTTATTATCCTTTTAATATGTGCAAAATGTGTGGTCATGACTCTTCTCTCATTCCTAATGTTGGATATTTGTGTCTTGCCCCACTCTCTCTCTCTCCCTCCATCCCCCTTGATTAATCTATCTAGAGATATATCAATTTTATTAATCCCACCAATGTACCAGTTTTGTATTACATTCATTTTATATATGTTTCCTGTCTCCTATTTCACTGATTTCTGCTCTGATTGTTATTGTTTCCTTTCTTTGGCATACTTTGTGTTTCATTTGCTTTTTTTTTTTAGTTTCCTAAAGTGAAAGTCAAGTTTGTGGCTTTGAATCTTTTTTCTTTTTTAATATAGATATTTAGTGTTATTTCCCCCTAATTATTTCTTTAGCAACATCCCACAAACTTCAGTATGTTTTGTTTTCATTTTTATTCAGTTCAAAATGCTTCCTAGAAGAAGTACTTATAAAATGGTGGAGTGAAGACTTCCCAAAATTTCCCCCTCCATAAAAGCAATGAGAACATTGTGGCAAAAATTATCAAAATTCAAAATTCTAGAAATTAATCAAAGGCTTACAACAATCTGAGGATGTTTTTTCAAGAAAATCACTTGAGTTTCAGTAAGAGTGACCTTTGCAGTTTTAACTTGCCCTGTTCCCATCCCCCATTACCTAACTCTATGGTAGCCTTGGAAGCCAATAGTCTTGTAAGCACAGTAGCTGTGAAAATCAGCAGCCAAGCAGGTCCTGGAGGGATAAGAAAGGGTTTGGGGCTTCTCAAAATGCTCCATCTCCAGAGCACTTTCACCACTTGACCAATCTGGAAGCTCTTTGGAAAAGCTCTGAAAATGAAGCATTATTTGACCTCACTCAGAGCATGCTCTGTGCAAGCAATATATAACCAAAGAACTTATCAAAAAGGATGACAAGCAATTGTTTAACATCACCACTATCTGAAGCAATGATGACATTGGGGCTTACACCAGGCTGACCCAAACAAAACAAAACAAACAAACAAAAAAACTTAAAAGGAAGAATGGGGAATGAGATATTCATAAAGGGATTTAAAAACCTTCAACATACTTCTAGAAATCTAAAAGGCTCTGTGCATGCATAGGGCTGTGTGCAGGCCCAGAAAAGAACTGACAGGGCCCTAATCTCTCACCTCAGGCTGACCTTGAAGCTCTGCATGAGCAGGAAGTAAAAGTTAAAGCAAAATTGTAAAGTGCCTGCCAGACCATTGGAGGCTCACCTTAATAAACACATGGAACCACCTGGCAAAGCTTGGTTGACTTATTGGTTCAAAGCATTTAAGTAAATCTCTGTCCAGTCATTACCTGGCCACTAAAGCTACCTGCAGAGACTTCAGAGGATACATACCAAGAATACAGACTTTACAGGGTTACCCAGGAAAGACTAAACAAACAAACATCAGCTGTCACAACAACCGTAACAGTCACAAAGTAACTCCAAGCTAGGGGGAGGGGGACCTGATTTTCAGAGTTCCCACATTTTATTCATTTATTTTAAATGTACTGTTTTTGTTTGAAACAAAAGAAGTATGAAACATGCAAAGAAGCATGAAAACATGGCCCACCTGGGAAAACACAGGGGAGAAAAGTAGTCAATGGAAACTCTCCTGATGAAAACAAGATGTTGGACTTACTTGACAAAGACTTTAAATCAGCGATTATAAGTATGTTCAAAGAACTAAAGGAAACCATGTCTAAAAATTAAAGGTAATTAGGAGACTGATGTCTCCTCAAATATACAATATTAGTAGGTAGGAATTATAAAAACAAATAATTAGAAATTCTGTAGTTTAAAATAACGATAACAGAAATTAAATTCACTTAGAGAGACTCAACAGCAAATTTGAATTAGCAGAATAAATAATCAGTAGGCTTGAATATAGGTCAATTCAGATGATCTAGCCTGAGGTACAAAAGGGAAAAAAAAAATGAAGAAAAAAGAACAGAGCCTCAGAGACCTGTGGGATATCATCATACCCAAGTTTGCCAACATATGCATAATAGGAGTCCCAAAAGGAAAGGAGAGAGAAAGAAAGCAGTAGAAAGAATATTTGAAAACTTAGTAGCTGAGAACCATCTGAAGTTAATGAAAAACATTGATCTACACATCCAAGAAGTTAAATGATCCATGAGTAAGATAAACACAAAGAGATCCACATATAGATACATTGTAGTCAAATTGTTAAAAGCCAAATCAAAGAAAGAATATGACAGCAACAAGAGAAATGTGACTCATCACATACAAGGAATCCACAATAAGTTTATAGCTGACTTCTCACCAGAAACCAGGGAAGCCAGAAGGCCATGGATGACATATTCAAAGTGCTAAAAGAAAAAGACTATTGGTCAAAACTATCTTTTAAAAAACTAAGGAGAAGAAAAGACATTTCCAGATAAACCAAAACTGAGGGAATTTGTCACTTAGCAGACTTATCCTCCAAAAATACTCTTAAAGGGAGTCACTGAGACTGAAATGAAAGGACAGTAGACAGTAATTTGAATCCACACAAGGAAATAAAGAGTATCAGTAAAGGTAACTACATAGGTAACTATAAAAGCATGATGCATTTTTATTAAAATATTGAAATTAGATTCACACACCAAAATAATCTAATCTTTTAAAGTGTACAAATTCAGTGGTTTTGAATATATTCAGAATTGTGCAATTATCATCACTATTGAATTTTAGAATATTTTCAGCCCTAAAAAAAAGACCCATATCCATTAATAATCTCTCCATTCCCTCCTACCCCCAGGCCTTGGGAACCACTAATATACTTTCTGTCTCTATGCCTATTCTTGTCATTTAACATAAATGAAGTCATAAAATATGTGCCTTTGTGACTGGCTTCTGTCACTTAGGATGTTTTTAAGGTTTATCCACATTGTAGCACATTATCAGTACTTTATTCCTCTTTATAGCTAAATAATATTCCATTGTATGGATATACCATATTTGTGTATACATTCATCAGTTGATAGACATCTGTGTTTATCACAGTTTCCACTGTTTGGCTACAATAAATAATGCTGCTATGAAAATTTATGCACAAGTTTTTGTGTATGGACATGTTTGTATCTTTCTTGGGTATACACCTAGGAGTAAAATTGCTAGGTCATATGGTAACTCTTTAACTTTTCGAAGAATTGCCAAACTATTTTCCAAATAGCTGCACCATTTTACAAGCCCACCAACAACATATGAGGATTCTGGCTTCTCCACATCTTTGTCAAAACTTGTTATAGTCCCTGATTTTAACCATCCATGTGGGTATGAAGTGTTATCTCATTGTGTTTTTCATTTGCATTTTCCTAATGACTAATGACACTGAGCATCTTTTCATGGTATTATGGGCTATCTTTATTCTTTGGAGAAATGTCTGTGCAAACCTTTTGTTCATTTTTAAATTGGGTTATTTGTCTTTTTATTGTCAAGTTGCAAGCATCCTTTATATAGTGTGGATACTAAATCCTTATGAAACATATGATTTACAAATATTGTCTCCCATTCCATGGACTGGTTTTTTTTTTGTTTTTTTTTTTACTTCTTGATTGTACTTTTTGATGCACAAAAGTGGGGTTTTTTTTGTTGCTTTTTTGTGGGGATTTTTAGAGATGGGGGGAGGGGGAGAAGGAGACAGAGAATCTTATGTAGGCTCTATGCCCAGTACAGAGCCCAATGTGGGGCTCGATCTCATAACCCTGAGATCATGGCCTGAGCCTAAATCAAGAGTCCGAGGCTTAACCGACTGAGCCACCCAGGTGCCCCATTTTTTTTTCTTTTTTTGATTTTTGAGAACTATGAGGTCCTTGCAAGCATAGCTCATTTCTGTAGATTATTTTCCAAAGTTGTACAAAATGGAACCAAAATGGAAAATCCCTCAAGAACATGAAGAGGTACAACATTCAAAGCTACGAATACCCAGCAGCAAGTGTTCCAGCCTGCAGCTGCCAGCCGCCTTCTCTTCCTGTTCCCAAGAGTTAGTGGGATGAAAGCATCTTCCCTGTGACTGTTCTCATTTCTTTTTTCTCGACCTCTGGGTGTGCACGGTTCAGCACCTTGAGGAATTCGGCTGGTTTTGCCCGCATACGTGTGTGAATATCAGCCTTAGAGCACTTGATGTGCTAGCGCAGACTGTCCTGGAACGGGTGGATCAGGTTGATGGTGTTGTCTCAAGCACTGGCTCTGGTGTGGCGAGGGAATGGCACGATGGTAATACAGCATGGATGGCAGCATCCATGTCTTCCAGCTCCACAGGAGCTTCCCTGTGGCTAAAGAGGACATGTAGGGCTCTGTGCCTGGTTCTGCGTCCTTCTTTGAACTCTTGCATGAACACTTTTCCAATGACCACATCGTCGTCATCGTTAAACACTGTGCTGAAGACTACTGTGACTCTGTCCTTTTTAGACTCAACATACATCCCTCCAGTGGATAACTGCCCTGTGCTCTCCTTCCCTGCCCTCTTCTTGGAATTGGAAGTCTTTCTCAAAGACAGAGGCAAAACAATTTCGTTTCAGCATGCCAGCCTTGGTGCACAATGGATGTCGGCAGATTTTCAAGGTCATATAGCAGAGACATTGTGTCCTGATTTGGGATTTACCAAGCAACTCCAGTACACTATCTTTAATAGCTCATCCGCACCATGTGCCTGAACTTCCTTGTTGAATTTCAAAGAAATACTGACCATCACTTTTGTTTTGTCTCCATTAGGATTTGAAATATGATAGAGGACACCATCAAAATCTGCACACGTTACTTCGACTACTTCTGATTTGTCACCGGCAGCCGCTTTCTCGAACTTGAGTGTGAGCGTCCCCTCAATGACGTGGTTGTTCACCTCTAGCAGGATCTCAGCAGCGCCTCCCGCCCACCCATCCCTGCTAGCAAGCCCGCACCCACCTGCCCAGCCTCCTCCCCCACAGCCGCCTCATCGACCTGTGCTGATTGGTTTATTGTTATTGATTTCTAACTGCTTTTGAGTTTACCCTGGTGATTTTTTTCAGAACATTTTTCATCTTACAGGCTTTCAAACTTAATCATTGTATGATTTCCTGAACCTGGAACGGCTTCTTTGTGGAATTAGCCATTCTGTATTTATTCAGCATACCATTCAAATTTTCTAGGTGGTGTTTGCGTCTTCCAAAAAAAACCATTAGTGATACCTTGTGTTTCTGCCAAGCATCTTGTAACCAACACATATTTGAATTTTGATTTTAAAAAGAATCTGAAAATCATTGTTTTGTCCTTTTCCTTTTATGACATAGCTGTTCTCTTTGATCTAACTTCAACCCTTTTATTGCATGTTTCCTATTTTTTTATGACTTGCAGCTTCATTTGCTTTCTGCCTTGTACTATATGGACTGTATCTTATCTAAACATGTTTTCTGCACTTATTTTGTTTTATTTCTCATTAAGTTTTATACTTTTGTTCACTTTCTCCTTGAAACTCTTGCTTCCTTCAGCATCCATGAAGCCATGTATCTCCTGAGTTTTGGTCTTCCCTCTGGCACTTTCTTCTCAATTATGATGTTTGGCTGTCCTCTCTTCCCATTCCTCAAATGTTGTGCTCTTCAGAGCTCCCCTTTTCTTCCCAACCCACTTTCCCCAGGCCATTTCATCCCATTCCTTGTATTTAATTATCATCCATACACTAACAATTCCCAATCTTTTAGATCTATCCTAGAGCCCTCTCCTGAACCCAAGCCCATAGACATCTAACTAACTACCAGATATCCCCATTTGATATCCCCCAGGCACATTAAACACAATGTACTCAAAATAACACTCATTTTTTTTTCCCAGTAAGTAAGAAACGTAGAATTTTCCCTCCAGAAAGTGACAGCCCTATCCACCTCAAACCTAAAGCCAGAAAATCTGGGAAGATATTAAACTCTCCCATTTCCCTCAGCCCCCACATCACTCACCCACATCTTTCAGTATTCTTGATTCTAGATTCTACATAACGGTGGAATTCATCTTCATCTCCCTATCTACAGAGCCTCTGCTATGGAGACAAGTGACTACCAGCTCTCACTTGGATCCTGCAAAGGCTGCCTAATTGATCTTTTTCGATCTATCTTCCCTCCTGCAAACAGGAGAATCCTTTAAATGCAAATCTGACTGTATTGCTCCCCCACTTAAAATTCTTCAATTGGGACACCTGGGTGGCTCAGTCAGTTAAGCATCTGCCTTTGGCTAAGGTCATGATCTCAGGGTCCGGGGATTGAGTCCCACAATGGGCTCCCTGCTCAGTGTGGCGTCTGCTTCTCCCTCCTCCTCTGCCCCTCCCTGCCTCCGCTTGTGCTCTCTCTCTTGCTCACTCTAGCTCTCTCTATCTCAAATGAATAAATAAAAAATCTTTAAAAAAACTATTTAATGGATTTCCATTACATTTAAATAAGTCTTAGAAGTCCCTCCTCGATTTTGACCCCACTCATCTCTGCCACCTCTTCTTGAGCTAACCTCCATGTCTCTCTATATTCTCCAGCCATAGCTATATTACATTTAGTTCCTTGGACATGTTAGGTACCCTATGGCAGACACTGAAAATTTCCCCCAGTATCCATTGTCTTCTTTTTAGTAATAGAACTGATCTCACTCTGGATTATGTAGGACACATAACTGCTAGTTACTACATTTTTTTTTCCCTAGTTACTATTTTTACCAGCCTCCCCTGCTATTAGGTGTGACTCTGTGACCCAGCTTTCATGAACAGAATGTGTGGAAGAGTGATATGTGCAACTTTAACTTCACTTCCTTAAAAATAAGTTGATTGCCCTTTGTTCCTTCTTTAGGGCTGGGGCTGGTGAACAACCTTTGACCATGTGAATGAGGAAATACACCAGGAGGATGGGAAGACTGGAAAATGGAGGAACCTGTAACCATAAACGACGATGTGGTGCACAGACATTTGAGTTCTTAATTATAGCAGTTTAGTCTGTGTGTCCATCAGCATTGTCTGGGTTATGCTGCAGTAACAAACAACCCTTAAAGCTTAGTGGTTTAACACAACTAAGGTTTATTTTTCACTCATGTTACATGTCCAGCACAGGTCATTAAGGTGGCTCTGCTCATGTAGTCACTCAGGGTTCCAGCTTAACTGAGGGCTTCATCTAAATATATTCTTTAATGAGCACACAGGTGAAAGGGCACTCGGCAAACTGTGTTCTGTCTCTTAAAGCTTCCAGCTGGAAGTCAGGCACACCACACTCACAATGCAAGTCAACCTTCTCATCTAATTCAAAGAGGATTAAGAACAGATAATCTTACTACGTTTCCAGAAGAAAGAGAAAACAAGAATATGTGTGACTAGTCCTAATGACTCTCTCAGCCTCTGCCTTAATGTGTCTTAGGCTGTGTTCCCTCGAAAGAGGTAACCTCTGTTTCTCTTGTTCAAATGTTTGTAGGATTTTTTTCTCAATGGTTTCAAAATATATATTCCAAGGATCTCACAAGACTGTATCTTCTCAATAATTCTTCCTGCAATCATTACCCTTGGGAATCCTAAGTAACTATTCCCTTTGCATAATGTTTCCCAAATATTTATCTAAATATCTGAACTTTCTCCAAAGCTCCAGTCCTAGATTTCCAACTGCCCACTACCTGTCAAACTTGACAAGCTAAATACAACTGACTGTATTACTTTCAACCCCCCCTTAAATCTGATTCTTCTATGTTTTTGTTTTGTTTTGATTTATTTCTCTCTGTATCTCCAGCCCCCAGACTAGTGCCTGGCATGAGAAGAGGTACTATATACTGAATGAATGAATGAATGAATGAATGAATGAATGAATGAATGAATATTACCAAGATTTAACAATGGCTTGCAAACCTGGAATCTTCTCTGACTCCAATCTCCTCCTTACTAGTCTGTACACAGCCCTTCTACCTAGCTTGTCAGGTGCTCATTGCCTATCAACTAGCTTATTATAATAGCTTTCTCAAAGTCATCCCCATCACCAAATTTTTTCATTCTTCCTCCCATTTTATGCAATGTTCCCACATTAATTTCCTTGAAGCATGTGACATTCTGTCACTCATTCTACATCCTTATAAGGAGCACATTCACATGGAAGCAGTATGTTCCAAAGGTAAACACAAATAAGGCACAGTCTCCACGCTTGAGCAGCTCACAATCCAGTGGGAGACAGATGTGCATCTAGAGACACAGAACAGAGAGCGCAGAGCCAAAATAGAGGAGCACAAACGGGGAGTGACAGATGTGACAGATGCTGAATCAGTCAAGGAGTCACAGAAGAGGGGACATTTACTCCATGTCCTAACAGACAATTAGACATTTTCCAGAACTGGTATTAGAGGGAAATAGCAACGATGCATCTTTTGAGTCAGGAGGGGAAAAAATATGAGCACCAACTGAGTTTAGTTTGGGAGTGGGCAGGGATTGATGGCAATTTTTTCTGAGGGCCTCTGTTTCGTCTCTGACGCCCAAGAAGGATGAAGGATGAGTCCCTGTGTTGTGTGGTCTTCCAGGGAGGCCTGGAAGTGCTGTCAGCGGGTCAGGATGGCTTCGGTTCCCCATACCTGCTGGAAACCTCTAGCTATGCCCACGGCATTTGATCGGGTTCTACAAACAGGTACTAATGTATTGGCACTGGCGTTTGACCGCATTAGGAAGCTGCTGTTCTCTGTTCTTTCTTGCACATTTCCACAATTCAAGAGGAAGTTTGGCTTTCACGAGAATCTTCAGAGGCACACTGCTTTCCAGGGCAGGAAGCCTGAAGTCAAACGAATTGCTGCATGGATTTTGTAAATTCCTAGCAGACCTGATGGCTTAGAAGCAAAGCCATGGCAATGGTTTATGTACATAAGCCAGACTTGTTTGAGAAAGAAAATAGGAGGGTTTTGGGGGGGGGGGGGGGGGGGGGGGGGTATTATTTTGAGAATTCTAGGGCTGACTTTGAATATAGAGCCAAAGCTCGGAAAATTAAAAGCATAGACTTTGTAAATAAGCCACAGAGAAGGGAAAGATTACAAAATAGCTGCTTTTGCTATATGACATCATGCCGCCCCCTCCCTCTCCCCCTGCCCCACCACAAAACACATCAAAAGGAACAGAGTCTGACCAGCAGGCAGAAAGATGTGGAATTTTGTAATTTACTTTAAGTGTCTCTTTTGTACAAGGCTCATGGAGAATAAAAGAAAATTTCCTTTTAAGAAAGGATCATATAACCTGATGAAGGTGATGGACAAATCCTCTTGACAGAGACACATGAAGACTGTTCTTTGTCTTCATACTGACCTAGACTTTGCCACAATTCCTGGCTCTTGTGCTTGTGCTTCCAGAAAGCATACAGCTTTTGATAAGATCTTCTAGAAATGTTCGTGGACCTTTGCCTGATGAATTTCCAAAGGACTAGAAATGCCACTTTACAAAATACATAGGACGTTGAGGTCACCTAAATGAGCTACCAAACACCAGCAGAAATAGGGGAATGGATTAAGCAGATTCCCTCCCTCTCCCCCCATCATTTGATGAACCCTTAGAAAAGAGACCTGGAGGCTTTTAAAAGAGAAAATCTAAGGCCTTAACAGTTCTCCAAGGCACACCCTAGAAAAGACTTTATAGCTAAATAATAATTCTTAGGCAAATTAAATTACCTTTACAGTAGGAAGCACACTATTCTTACTTTACACTAAGAACTGCAGAGGATTACCTCGAAATCTCCTTGACATTGGTCTAGAATTGCTTTATGATAAAGAATACCTGAAAGGCGGGTCTTCTTTCTTCTTTCTTTCTCTCTCTCTCTCTTTCTTTCTTTCTTTCTTTCTTTCTTTCTTTCTTTCTTTCTTTCTTCTTTCTTTCTTTCTTTCTTCCTTCCTGGCAGATTTGTAAAAAAAAAAAATTAATGCTATGAAACCAGCTATTTCTTTTCAAAAGATAGATCCTCCCCTACCCCACCCTTTTTTTTTTTTCAATATAGAACTTTGGTATCGCTCAAAAGGATATGGGCATGTCAGGTGGCCTTTACAAAATCCTTTTGATAGAAAGAAAAAAATAATCTAGACAGACAGGAAATCAACAGAATTCCTTTAACTCTTAATAATTACTGGAACTGAGAGAGGAGCTTAGAGTATGGTTAACATTCCCCCAAGGAAATGTCAAACTCTCATCAGAGAAGTCTTTTATCAACATCTAGGACTCCAAGGTATGGAGGGACATGAGGAATTTCATAAGCTATTCCAGTTACTTAAAGTTTTGTCAGGCAAACTGAGCCAATTCTAAACATGTGGGTTATGGGTGCAGCCGGTGCCCCCCCATCCCCCAGATCCCTGTCATCTGGCTGCAGGGACCATGCCCCAGCTGGTAGGAGTGTTGGCCTCTGATGGTTCACACCTGCCCCTGTCGCAAGCGCAGCGCCCTCAGCTGTATGAGAGTCTCCTGCCTGCAAGGTCACGCCCTGCCCCAGGGAATACCTGACCACAGAGGTACAAAAGGCTGGCCTCTCCTGGGGGGAGACAAATTCTGTGGCACAGTTGTGGCCCAGAGTGTCCCCTGTGGGGCCTGGCTGAAGCCAGGCTACAGCTCATCGTTGCTTAGCTTTTCTCCTCAGTCAGACATCTTGCTTTCCCAACTTTCTTTCTCCAGAGAGCATTCCTTCAACAAACCTCTTCCACAAGAATCTTGGCGGAGGCTCTACTTCTCAGAAAACCGACCTAAGACAGTGCAACTAGATAAAATGAGACTCTCTTACGTCATTTCCTCAATCCCCTTTATGTCCTTTTCCTCTCTGCCGGCAATATTCACATTTTTCACATTTTCTTCTTTTTTTTAAAATCAAAATCTTCCCTCAGAAAAAGATCTGACAGCTTCAGCCTCATACACATTTATGACATATGAGGCTTAAGGGTCTCTCTCCTGGGGCGGTGGCATTTTAACATAACACAGAGAACATGACTGGAATTAAGGAATTCATTACTGGTGGCTCAAGAGTTTTGAGGATGGAGTTAACTTTTCAGCACCTAAGCCAACACATCACAGGTCAGGGCATACTCTGCCTAAACACGTTTCATCTTAATTAGAAAGAGCTGATGTCATTTATTTTTGCAAAATTATAATCCCTGACATCGCCATGAGTACTCCAAGGGGCCTACCAAGCTCTTTCCATTTTTGGGTAGGCATGAGGGGATCCTGGAAGCAGGAGTCAAGTGTCTCTTTCCCCACTCCTATCTCATGGCCTCATTCCTTCCCTGGAATTATGGAGAATTAGACCTGCTAGTTCAGCATTTCCCAAAGGATTCTGTGTTCAAGCACCTTTGAAAAGTTATCATTTATCTTATCCCCATTTAGGGGGGATTCACAATATCATTAATATATTAAATCTAAGAAATAAGATTTAATATATTAAATAAGTCTAAATGTATTAAATCAAGAATCCTCTTTAACTTACTGAGCCCAGACTTTTCTAAACTTATCCATAGAATCCAATTTTTCTGGCTCTCAGTTTAGGAAATACCCATCTGTTCCAATTTCCTTATTTTACACATAAGAACCTGAGGCCCCCAGAGTTTAGCTTCTCTGATTTTCCAACTCCCTGGGTGACAGGCAGCTTCAGCTCTGCAATGATGTGACACATCCTGGAGGCGGAGCAGTGGGCCGGGCCGGCGCTGGATGCTGCGCGCCTTTCCTAGTCCACACAGGCTGGCTACACAGTCCTCCTTCGTAGGGTCACTTTATATGGTTAACAATTCAGTGTTTGAAATGTGAGCTTCAGACCTCCTGTTGTATCTGTATAAGCAGACAAAACTGTCCCAGACCCAAGCTGACCAAACAAGTGACCTGTTTCCTTTTATTAGGTGTGTCTCTTTGGGGCTGAAACACGCCTTGGAGGTCTTGGGATTCACCTGTTTTAATTCACAGTCATTCTCTGGTCCAGCGGATCTCAATGACTTTGACAATTCCGGTTTTCTGGGTTTTATCAATGGTTTTTTTTTTTTTGTTACAAAGTGATTCATATTTTTTTTTAACACTTGGCAATTCTCTATACTTTTACCTTCTGGTTTACATTATCTACAATCACTGTTTAATAACATTTGGCTTTTTGATCAATGAAGTCAAATGGAAAGGCTCTTGTTCTTTTTTTTTTTTTTTAAGATTTTATTTATTTATTTGAGAGAGAGAGAGACAGCGAGAGAGGGAACACAAGCAGGGGGGAGAGGGAGAAGCAGGCTTCCCGCTGCGCAGGGAGCCCGATGCGGGGCTCAATCCCAGGACCCTGAGATCATGACCTGAGCCGAAGGCAGACGCTTAACGACTGAGCCACCTAGGCGCCCCTGAAAGGCTCTTGTTCTATGAAAAATCAAAGAGTTTACACTCAAAATAACTTAGGCTTGTTTTTCAGCTCCGAGCACGAGAAGAGGACTCGAAGTTCTTCAGCGGTATGTCACAAAGCCTGCATATTTATAAATAAATTTGAGCCGTGGTGTGTGTGTGTGTGTGTGTGTTCAGAAATAAATCCTCAGGCTTCCTGCTCCCTTTTCAGCTCAGCGGAGGAAACTGTAGCAAAAGCTGCTATAGCTGGAAAGAAAATCAGCCATTTTATACCCTGTTCCGTATTCAGCCTTTTATCTGTATCTAAACACGTTTATAAAGAGACCATTAGCACAGCTTGCCTTTGTGCCACAGCAATTGCCGCCGCCTGGGAGTGGACACACCACGGAGAACCCAACAAGCGGGTCTGGCGCAGCCACGCCCCCATTCCCTAAGTTCATGCGCAAGTTCAAGGAGGGCAGCCGCGCGCGGGCCTCACTGCCCTCTACGTCCTTGCCGCTCAGGATTAGCAGTCTGCCCGTCCGCTTGGGGCATCAGTACCCTTCTCCCCTTCCAGCAACAACAGTGAGAGTATCTCCTGGTTTCCTGACCTGCCATCCTCCTGGTTCGTTCTCACTGCCTACCAGTGAGGAGGGGAGCAAAGCAAAACGAATAGTCCCACAGTTATGCAGAAACATAATATTTCAAAGTTAAAGAGGACCTTAAACATCACTTCTTTTTTTTTATTAACATATAATGTATTATTTGTTTCAGGGGTACAGGTCTGTGATTCATCAGTCTTAACACAATTCACAGTGCTCACCATAGCACATACCCTGCCCAATGTCCATCACCCAGCCACCCCATCCCTCCCACCCCCCTCCACTCCAGCAACCCTCAGTTTGTTTCCTGAGATTAAGAGTCTCTTATGGTTTGTCTCCCTCTCTGGTTTCGTTTTGTTTCATTTTTCCCTCCCTTCCCCTTATGATCCTCTGTCTTGTTTCTCAAATTCCTCTTATCAGTGAGATCATATGATACTTGTCTTTCTCTGATTGACTTATTTCACTTAGCATAATACCTTCTAGTTCCATCCATGTCTTTGCAAATGGCAAGATTTCATTTTTTTTTTTGATGGCTGCATAATATATATACAATGCAATATTAAACATCGCTTCTGTGCGTTGAGTTTCACCGGGAAAATGGTGCTATTCCAGGAAGCCATGCCATCCTCCTTTCTTTCCCTAAGCTCTTGGAGCAGGTATGTTTTTGTAGCTGTTGGCAATGTAGCCTTTCCCTTTGCACAACCTCAGGAGTGATTTAAGCCTCCACGTGTGTGTGCACACACATGTTGTTTAGAGGGTTGGGAGTGGGAGGCAGCATGAAAAGGAAGGCAGAATAAAGGATGGCGATGAATTGAGTTCAGAGTCTGCTGAGAAATACTTTGGGTCCCATGGAGGATTCCAGAAGCCCCATGTTATGGGCTTAAGAGGCCATTGGCCAAGGCTGAGGCCCAACAGGCTTTAGCTGGAACAACAGCTGGAGCAACCCCTTTCCCCAGTGTGCCGGGGGGGGGGGGTTCCTTCCTGCTCCCCCCCATACCCCACCCCTTTAATTAAACAAATTTAAAGTAGGGCACACGGGTCTTCAAGAAAATTGTTAAACAACTAGAAGAACAGATGTTATCACCTGAAAAGGAAGTATTCGTTTTGGTGAAGTAAATTTGTGTATTTGTGTGGCCAGAGCGAATTCTCAGCAGATTTTGTGTTCTGCTTCTCCGGGAACATAATTGTTTTCTCTGTGTGGAATTATTGCTCATTCCTGGGGAGATTCAGTTGTTCACTTGTATTACTTTGCTGGGGCTGCCGTAACATAGCATCGCAGACTGGGTGGTTTAAACAACAGAAATTTATTTTCTTACAGTTCTGGAGGCTAGAAATTCAAGATCACGGTACCTAGTCCCCTCCACCCACATGCACCCCCTTGTCCACAGTTTCACTTCCTGTGGTTTCAGTTAGCCGAGGTCAAACCACAGAAGCAGATGATCCTCTGCCGTGAGGTGAGCAGTAGCCTAAAGTTACAGCACAGCGCCTACGTCATTCAGCTCAGTCCACCTCACCGACTTGTGAAGGCGTTTTATCATCGCGCACCCTCACAAACGGAAGAGAGGTGAGTGCTGCACAATAAGTTATTTTGAGAGAGAGAGACCACATTCATTTTTTTATTATGGCATATTGTTATAATCATTCTATTTTATTATTAGTTATTGTTAATCTTTTACTGTGCCTAATTTCTAAATTAAACTTTATCAGAGGTATGTACGTATAGGAAAAAAACAGTATATATAGGGTTCAGTGCTATTCATTGCTGTAGACATCCACTGGGGGTCTTGGAACGTATTGCCCACTGATAAGGGAGGATTACTGTATTGGCAGAGTGATTTCTTTTGAGGCCTCTCTGTTGGCTTACAGATGGTCGCTTCCTTCCTCTGTTTTCATACAGTCTTTCCTTTCTGTGTGTCTGTGTCCTATTGCCTTTTTTTTTTTTAATTAAGTAGATTCCACGCCCAGCATGGAGCCCAAAGCAGGGCTTGAGATCACAACCCAGAGATCAAGACCTGAGCTGAGATCAAGAGTCAGATGCTTCACCAACTGAGCCACCCAGGTGCCCCCCTAATTTCCTTTTTTTATAAGGACACAAGTCATATTGGAATTAGGGCCCATCTTCATGACTTCATTTTAAATTAATTTCCTCTCTAAAAGCTCTATCTCCAAATACAGTCACATTCTAAGGTACTGGGGGTTAGGACAAGACAGGAATTTTGGGAGACACAATTCAGCCCTTAACATCACCTGGTATATGTAGGAAGAAAAAAAACACAAATGGATTGGACTACACTCCTGGCATCTCCATCTAAACAATGAGAAATATAATTGATATTCCCATCCAATAAATGGTGATGTTATTAGTGACCAAAATGTACTGATGTTATATCACTGTATTCTGAAGTAATTCTGTTGAGCAAGAAGATGTTGCTATGGGCAAAGTTAGGGGGTTCACCTGAAGAGATTGAACATTCTCACTGTCAGTCATCTGGAGATGTGCTTTTTGTAGAACAGGAATAGAACTCAGGGAAGCAAACCATAGATTAGGAGAGTCTCAAGAGAAATGGGTCTGATGTCCAAGACATAGACAGATTCGCCATACTCTCAGTGCTGGGGTAAGTCAGCCCCTGCTACAAGGACAAAGCCATGTAGCATTTTTGCTGGTTATGCCACTGGTCAATAGGGCTTAGTGGCAGCTTCCATTTAACCAGTGGGATTAATATTCACCACCCACATTTGCCCAGTTGCTGGCTTGGGGCAGGCAGGGGTGAGGGGTCTTGGACCACAGGAACGCCAAGCCCATTGCTTGATTTTCATCCACTTTACAAGGCAACAGTTTATTATTTTTTTTCTTTTTTTAATGTTTAATTGTGATAAAATCATACAACCTAAAATGTACTATTGTAACCATTTTTAGGTGTGCAATTCAGTAGTATTAAGTACATTCACATTTGTGTGCAACCAAGCCTCAGGTTCTTTTTATCTTGCAAAACTGAAACTCTGTACCCATTAAACAACTCCCCATCCTCCTGTCCCCTCAGCCCCTAGCAACCACCGTTCTGCTGTCTGTCTATAGGAATATGACTACTCTGGGTACCTCATGGAAGTGGAATTGGACAGTATTCATCTTTTTGCAACTGTCTTATTTGACTTAGCATAATATCCTCAAGGTGGTGGTAGCATGTGTCAGAATTTCCTTCCTTTAAAGCTAAAGAATATTCTCTTGTATGTAAACACCACATTTTGTTTATCTATTCATCCATTGATGGGCATTTATGTGGTTTCCCCCTGTTGGCCCCTGTGAATAATGCTATGAACATGGGTTGAGACGCTGCTCTCCATTACTTTAGCTATGTACCCCCAAATAGAATTGCTGGACCAATATGGTAATTCTGTTTTTGTTTAAGGATCTTTATTTTTAAACCAGGTAATATATTCACTTGGTTCAAAAATCGAAATGATATCAAATGCTTTACACTGGGAAATCTTAATAATCCATGCCTTTTTATCACCACAACCACCAACTGTAGCTAACCACATATATCATTTTTTATATTCTTCAAATATGTGTATATGTCCTTGTTTTCTAAGGCCACAGGTAACTGTGGCAAGCAGGATTTTGACCCCCATGATCTTCACCCCCTGTATCTGTGAATATGTTTCATTACACAGCAAAATGGACACGGCAGAGGGAATTAAGGTCATGGGGCCTAAAATAAGGAGGTTATCTTGGATTACAGAAGTGAGGGCCAAGCTAATCACTTGAGCAACAGAAGAGACAGGAGAGGTAAAGCAGAAGTGGAAGTCAGAGAAGCAAAACCTGGGAAGGACTCAATGTAGCTGACTTTGAAATTGAGAAAGTGGGCCATGAGCCAAGGAGCGCAGGCAGCTCTGGAAACCGGGAACTGTTGTTGGGTTGGGTTGGGTTGGGTTGGGTTTTATCTCAGAGTATTTACATCCTGGTGATGAGCTGAGGCACACAGAGACAATCCATAAGGAAACAAGCACAGATGGCCTGTTACGGAGAAAAATAAAGCAGGGTGTGAAAGTGCCAGAAGCCGGGAGGACAGGTGTAATTTTACATAAGGTGGCATTTAAGCAGACACCTGAAAGAAGGATATCTGGATATTTGGAGGGAGATACAGTTCATTTCAAAGTTCTGCTCCATTTCTTTTTTTAAAAAATATTTTATTTAAATTCAATTAGCCAACATATAGCACATCATTAGTTTCAGATGTAGTGTTCAATAATATACCAGTTGCGTACAATACCCAGCGCTCATCACATCACGTGCCCTCCTTAAGGCCCATCACGTGCCCTTCTTAATGCCCATCACCCAATTTAATGATTCCTCAAATGTTTATTAAGCGCGCACTACGTACCCAGCACCAAATAATGCAAAAAGGAATGTGATCTAAGGCATGGTCTTAGATCTCCTCTGCCTTTGAGTTTCTAGACCAGAAGGGAAAGATTGGCAGTAAACAATTCTCTGAAGAGTTCAGTGTGTTTGGGTGGAGGTCCATGGGAGAGAGGGAACACAGAGACAATCTGATCACTCATCTGAAAAAGCTTCAGAGAAAGTGTCACAGGAGCTGAGTCTACAAGGAAAGCAATTGTTTACCAGGATCTGGGAAAGGGCATTCTGGGCTCCAGGGAGCAGTCTGCTGGAGGGCCAGGGGAGCTGTATGTGGGTCATTCAGCAAAAGGATGGGTGGAGTTCCAAGGGGATTGTCAGAGGGAGGGGGTTTGCATAGGAAGTCAGGGCCCCATGTGGAAGTCCTTACATGCCATTCTAAGATTCATACCATGTTCTGTCTTTGATGAGGAGCTTCCAAAGGAGTTTAAGTCAGGTGGCAGGGTAGTAGAAATTACTGAGGCAACAAGAATGAAGACAAGATCGCAAGGAGTCCAAAAACAGAACCTAAGCAGAAACTTAGCTTGTATTCTCTCTAGATTAGTTAAAAGGATGAAACCAGACTTTGAGAGATAAATATTTAATTGCAATATTGAGGAGCTGCTACTTAGGAAAAAATATTGAAATTAGGTTTGGCAGTTTCTCTTTTTTACACAAATCTGATCAAAGACACATTTAAATTGGCAATTACGAACAGTCCATGTCATCACCCTTACCGTGGCATCTAGAGTTACCAAAATGGAATTCTTGGCCCTTATGTTCTCCTTTGCTCGATGGATAGATTCTTCAACTTTGGATTCTTCAAGGAGAGATGAAAGCTAAACTCTATGGCACCCACAGAGAGTCATCTTTTTAAGTGCTTTTTCATACTGTAAATGTGTCTTTTCAGGAGGAGTTTGCTTTGTGTCTACAAAGGTGTTAAGCAGCAATGCATTTCACACTTGATAATTGGTTTTCTTTTGGCCTGACCTTCAATCTGCTACTTAGCAGAGTAGATCTATACTTCCAATTGAAAGATATTAGAGACACAATTCTATTGGGGGTGGCAGTTAAGCTAATAATCCTTTCCATTAATCGACACACCAGAGCTTCATGGCAGAGATCACCCTTTGCAACTTTAACTCATTTGTGCTTTCTTGTATATTGTTTCTTTCTTAGAATGAGATCCTTTAAAAAGTCATAGCTGGGTGAAGCAAGTTGAGAAATGCATAACGTGTGATAGATGTGGATATTATTGATTCTTCCCACCCCCACAGAAGAGAAGGTATGAAAACTCGTGAAACCACTGGCCACAGCCTCTTCCGAGGCCCTCCGCCTAATTTTGCACTTCTACTTTCCGATCCGTGAAGAAGGCTGCCCCGTTGTTCATATGCAGACACTAGACAATGTGGACTGTTGAACCTGTGTAAATCAGGCCACACCAGCCTGGGAGTAAGTCAGACCCAAAAGAGAGTTTTTCTGATTGCACGGCAGCTTGTTCTGCGGTCGTTTCAGTCCTCCTGACATTCCTTCCAAATATTTCCAGAAAGTTCCAGGAGTATCTCATATGTTTCCCAAGCTAAATTCTCTTAGCAATGACAGTTGTCACTTTCCTCCTGCCTGTCTCTCTTCATAACAGAGAGGGGTCTTGCCACTGTTGACAGGAAGAGTTGCACTCAGCCGTTGATACCAGGTCTTCTGCTGGTGCCCACCCTCCCCCAGTCAAAGCAATCCGGGCCAGCGCCGAGCAGGGAAACTCCTGCCTTGAGGGCACCATCTCCCTAACCTGTCACCATCTCCTGCGACTGGGGCTTTCTCTCTTACAACCCTTCTCCCTGCTCACCCTAGGTCTCAGGCTTGGTGCCATAGGGGCTGGCCTGGAAGACAGATGAGAGAGACATCAGGCTGTCCTTGAACCGGCTCGGCTCTTTCTTCCCCTACTGTGTGTTCTTTCTCAAGAGGACCTGTGGTCCTTCCAGTAAATTACACTCTCAAAGATTCCACTCCACCAGGCTTATGTAGACATTCCCAAGGATGGAATGGTGGGAGAAAGGAAAGCCATGGGACAAGGGCATACCACCCACAGCAGTAATAGGCGTGGCAATGTGTGGGCTGGGAGCTTGGGCTCTAGACTCGGCTGTCTGAGCTCTGATCCTGAGGTGCTGTAAATAGCTCTGCAGCCTTCAGCAAATCAGGTGACATTTCTATGCCTCAGTTTCCTCATCTGTAAACCCAGCATAAAAATAACACTTACCATATGGGGTTGCTGTAAGGGCTAAAGGAATGGATGTATATAAAATGGTTGGGAAATGATGCTTTATGGAAAAGGTACAGGAATTTGGAACACTTCATTGAAGCATGGAATTAATTTCTATATTTAAATGGTCATTTTATTTGCTTAATAAAACTTTTTTTCTGGGGTAATAGCAACAGAAATCCATTGAAAAATTTTAAATATTCAGAAAGAGGCAGAGTGAAGAGAACCATGCACTTTCCCCTAGTCTCTGGCCAGTGAGATGGCTCCAGACACAAGGCTGCCATTGTTCGGGTACCCTTCTAGGGTGCACTGTGTGTTTATGCAGTGCAAGTTTAACTTGTTAGCAGTCTCCAGGTTTAGAAAGGTGACTGCCAGGACAGTGATCAGCTCTGCTAGAACGTGCCCTTGGGGAACTGGCCATCTGGAGGAACAGCAGATAGACAACAAAGCCCCGGGGAGCCTGGAGAAAGTGAAGTGGGGGCAAGCAGAAGGAATTCTGTCATGGACAGAAAAAAAAAACAGAAGTAATTCTGACAGGGGTGAAATAGCTAGTGGACAATGTCGCTGAGACTCAAAGCATGATTTGGATCCTCTTAGAGGTACATCTGGACTACAAATTTCATGCAGAATCTAATCCAAAAAGTGTAAACTTTGCAAAGAAACTTGAGGTAACCAGGATGATTTTGCTCTATAATGTTGGGTATGTGCCAATCATATTATTTTCTTTTTCTAAACTAAATTAAATTGACCTTTGAGCCTAGAGGATGATACCTGAGATCTGTCGTTGTCACAAGACCCCTCTTCACAGAATGCTTGACAAAACTCAAAAAAGACTTTCTGGTCTCCAGGCTGCCATGGCCCCATGAGGAAGCTTTCTGTCCTAGCCCACTGGTCCATTTACATGGGGGCAGCCCTGCTCCCTCCAGGCCCTGGCCATGAGGATCTTGTTCAAGTACCCAGACAGGCTGAGGACTCAGTGCTCAGGACCCAGGCCTCCTCATCTGGGGTCCTCCCTGCACACAGAACCAGAGTACCCCCCAAACCTGCACACACACGAAACCCTCTTCCCCTTCCAGTGAAGAATTGCCTCTCCAGTCTTGGCTCCTTCCAATCTGTTCTCCCCACTGTGGCCCAAATGACTTCTGTTGTTTTTGTCCATTGTGTGTTTGCTCTTTACTAAAATTTACATCAATATAACCATGCTTTCAAAAAAACATTCATGTCATTTAATGCAATGAAATTTATTTTAACTTACCCTTGGCAAAGGGTATTATTTTAACTTGGCAAATTTGAACCAAAAGTTGTCCATAACTTAAGTTTACAATAAATAAACAAGTTATTTTGTTTTTAAAAATCTATTATAATAGATTAAAACCTATGTTTTTTATGCTGCTAAAGCAGGCAGTAAGAACCATGAGAAATTTACCATTGGTTTACCTTTTTTTAAAAATGAGAAAAGAAAAACAAGTTCAAAAATTGGTGCAACAAAGCAATTTCGTCATGTGTCAGGGCCAGCTTATAATTTTTCAATAATTACCGTGTAATTTGGGAGTGTAAGAATCCTGTTTGCACCCATGTATTAGTTTCCTAAGGCTGTCATAACAAATTACCACAGACTTGGTGGCTTAAAACAGCAGAAATGTATTCTCTCACAGTTCTGGAGTCCAGAAGTTTGAAATCAAGGTGTCAGCAGAAAAGCTCTAGGGGAGGCTCTTTCCTGACCTCCTTCAGCTTCTGGTACCTTCTGGCGTTTCCTGGCTTGTGGCAACCTAATCTCTGCCTCTGTCTTCACATGCTCTTCTGTTTGTGTCTCTGTGTTCGAATCTCCCTTCCTTCCTCTTAAAAGACCCCAATCCCTGGATTTAAGGTCCACCTTAAACCCAGGATGATTTCATCTGGAGATCCTTAGCTAATTACATCTGCAAAGATCCTCTTTCCGATAAGGTCACATTCTGAGGGGCTGGGTAGACGTGAATGCTGGGAGGACACTCCTCAACCCTCCACAACCCATGAAACAACTTCGTTAGCTTGTGAATTTAGTTATGATTGCATGTCGAGTATAAACATACATAAACCAAGATCCAAGTAATTTCCTGAATCTGAGTTAGCAACTTCAGTTCATTCATCAGCTGAGATTAACAAGAGAATTCAACTTATTGGCTGTCAGTATTTCTGATTTTTATTTTTAAAAATGCCCTTTTCTGGACTTTCTCAAGTCCAGAAAGTAAATTAATTATAGCACTGATGAGAATACCTTCTGCATTCAAACGTGTGTCAAATAGCATGCCATGAAGTCGACCTGGGTTTCGGGTCATAAGCACAGAGTGCTCTAAAACAAACTTGGCTGTATCACACACCTAGTACACCCATCGATGATATGCTCATTGCTCACAGACAAAGACCTAACACTGAACGTGAACTTCCGTGGTCTGAGCCCTTTTCTGGCCAAATCCCTGAAAAGGCCTCCCCCTCCTTTCCAGGCCCCCTCACACCTGTGCTTTCATATCTATTTGAATGATTATCTAAATAATGTCGATGAGCCCAATGAAGATGGAGACGAAGTCTGTTTGCTGTTGTGTCTCCAGCATCCAACACAGAGTATGGCACGTAACTGGTATTCAGTAGACTTATTTGTTGAATGAGTTAACAACTGAAACTCTGAACCTTGTCCATCCGTACTGTCTCATCCCGCTTTGCTAGGTGGTATCAATACGTACACTCCCAGCAGACCTGCAGTCAACGCAGAGCAAAATCCTTAGGTAATCAGCAGCCTCTGTTCCCTCTGAGAAAATGATCAACTTGAACAAAAGCCGAGGCTGGAGAAATGAGGACAAACACTACTTCCGCACAGTCAACAGAGATTTTCACAGCATGCTATCACTTTTTCCCCTTTTGGAAAATTAGCAATCTCCTCTTGCGCGAGCAGGAGGGATGCCAGGGAGGGAATCAACCGGGAACTGGGCAGGGGACCCTATTGAGTAGCAGGATATGATATCAGTTGACAACTTGTGAGCCCATCCTCAGGGTCCCCCTGCCAGGTCGTATTTGAATTGATCCCATCTTCCCCGAGAGCAGGTGCCCCTTTCTGCATGAGAAGCTGACAGCCTGGTGCCTCGAGGCTGCTTGCCAACTCCCAGCCAAGGCTTTGTTGGCCAAAGCACCAGGGAATCTTGGTCTCTTAAAGCCAAGCGACCTGCTGTTTAAATTTATGTTGGCCTTCAACTGCCACAAAGGCAATCTGCTGAAAAGTTTATTTCAAGTTGAAATGAAAAGGAAGCATCTTAAATGAATCCAGCTGTTTGTTTCAGTTCTCATTTTTAACTAGTCGAGTCAAGCACATTGATCTTCATGGGGGAAGAGGGCTGCAGATGGATACAGCCTCCATTGATTTCCCTCCATTGATTTTGGGGGGAAAATTCAGTCAAGTAACCAAAACGTCATTTCTGGGTAGGAGTCTCCATCTTTGGGATTTTAATCGGGAAATAATGAAGCCCTCCAGCTGACTGAGGAGGAATTAGGAAATGATTTTCCTTCTTCTCTTGAGCAAGTGGTCCACTAGAAATGATGTAGAGAAACCCCTGAGGGTAGCTTCTGTGTTTTTAGGGACATTCTTCTAAATCGCTATCACAGCGCTTTCCCAAACTTGTTTATGTCACGGCACACATTAACAATGATGGTCTTTGCACAGCACACATTAATAAACAGATGGGGTCGTGTTTTAAGGGTAACTGAAGTAAAAAGAAAGTTCCTGATTATCATGGTAATTTTACTAATAATTAACTGAATTCTGCAGAAAATGAAGCAAATATAGACTTTGCTGGAAGCTAGGGAGCTACCCACTTCCCCACCTACCCTCTCACGGGTATCTACACCCACAACCACCACTAGCCAAGCTCTCCTGAATTACTGGCTGAATCTGCACTGGGGCTTGCAGCCGGGCCCGGTGGGCTGGGGGTGGGTCCCCCAGCAGAGACGATAGCCAATGAACTACATGTAGACCAAAAGCCCGTAGGTGTCACACTGTACATCATGATTCTCACCCAGAAGTGATTTTGTTCCTTCCGCCCCCCAACCCAGGCCAGGGGACGTGTGGCAATGTCTGGAGATATTTCGACTGTTGCCAGTTCTAGTGAGTAAGGCCAGAGTGGCTATTAGACATCCTACCACGTATAGACGAGCTCCCCACAAGGAAAAATCATCTAGTACAAATGGCCCTCATAAAAGGTTGAGAAACTCTGCCCTCCCTCAACACGTAGTGAGCGGAGAGGGATGTCCAACAGAGGGAGAATGTTCTGTTTCTGTGAATGACCATGTCTGGCCAGAGACCATGCCGCGTTAAGAGGAAGTCTGCAAAGAAATACGCATGTGCGGGCGCCTGGGTGGCTCAGTTGGTTAAGCGACTGCCTTCAGCTCAGGTCATGATCCTGGAGTCCCGGGATCGAGTCCCGCATCGGGCTCCCTGCTAGGCAGGGAGCCTGCTTCTCCCTCTGCCTCTGCCTCTCTCTCTCTGACTCTCATGAATAAATAAATAAAAAAAAAACATTAAAAAAAAAGAAGAAGAAAGAAATACGCATGTGCAACGTAGTCTGCGAGCAGGTGCTCACACAGCGTGTCGAGGCTAATGCTGCCGGTAACGGTTTGGACCTCTGTGCCGGTGACTCTGACAGCCCCGCAGACCACTTCCGCCAGGACCGGGGCACATCCGCCCTCAGAGCCTCAGGAGCACGCGGTAGTGGTGGGATTTGTTTGAAACTGCAGGCCTTCGCCATTCACAGGCCAATAGACACTAAAGCTGGTTGTAAAAGGCATGTGTTCTGTTTTTCCCAGTTTTACGGAGATATAATTGACATATTGTGGTGGTTGAAGGTATAGAACGTGCTGATTTGATATCTGTGTATACTGCAGAATGGCCACCACAGTGTACATAGTCTAGTTAACATCCGTCACCACACATAGTTACACACTTCCTTCCCTTGTGGCGAGAACTTGTAAAATCTACTCTCTTAACAACTTTCGACTGTACATAACAGTATTGTTAACTCTAGTCTCCTTGTTGTACACTGTATCTCCAGGACTAACTTACCTTATTATTATTATTTTTTAAAGATTTTATTTATTTATTTATTTGAGAGAGAGAGAGAGAGAAACAGCATGAGAGGGGAGAGGGTCAGAGGGAGAAGCAGGCTCCCCGCTGAGCAGGGAGCCGGATGTGGGACTCGATCCCGGGACTCTGGGACCATGACCTGAGCCGAAGGCAGTCGCTTAACCAACTGAGCCACCCAGGCGCCCGGACTAACTTACCTTATAACTGGAAGTTGGTACCTTTTGACCACTTCCAACCATTTCGCCCGCCCACCCCCCACCTCTGGCAACCACCAATCTGTTATCTGTTTATATGAGTCTGGTTTTTTTAGATTGCACGTTTAAATGAGATAATACAATATCTGTCTTAAGAACAGGTATGCTTTATTCTGGCTTATAACCTAGTATTTGTTCCATGCTGGTTAATACTTCTGAAGAACACTATGAAATGCCTTGCTTTCAGAGTGAAGAGATAATGACCTCAAAATACATTGTAGAAGAAAACCCTCACTAAATTCACTATTTGTATTTTCTATACACTAAATGTATTTTCACAGGGAAAAGCAAAAGCATTCAGTTAGCCTTACAACTTCCAAATCTAAATCTCCAACTCCACCTGACCCCCTGTGTATCTTCTGGGTACTTCTGTCCATCTGGAGCCCTGTCTTGGGATTAGCAAATTCCCAGCCAGGCCCCACCCTGCCAGGGGCAACCAAGGCACTCAGGATTGCTAAATTAGGCCCCTCCCTCTGCTTAAGCCTGCCACCATGCACCAAGGTTTTGATAGAACTACTCAGGACAGGGCTGGGTGAGCTGGGGTGTGAAGGGAAATCTGCCTTCCCATCTAAACACAAATGGAGGCAGAAGACCTTCTGTTGTTGGGCCCGCCCATATCCCTTCCCCTTGAATTTACACCTGAGAAGGTGAAAGAAGAAAACTAAAACTCTGCTCCTGCCCTTTTCCTCCCCTTTCATTCCCTGTGTTTACCCCTCAGGCCAGAAGTTTCTGTCTGCATTTTTACTTCCCTGTCTTGTGGGTAGGTTCTTCCTTTACTAGGCTGGTGGCCCGGAAAATAGGCTGTGGCCCTTCCCTTTTCTTCCCTGCTCCAACCTGAAGGCTAAAGAGAATGATGTCTGGAGAGCAGGAGAGGGACCCCATACGAGAACTTAAGAAGAGAGACAATCTTTAGCATTATACCATTAGATGATAGATGACATTGCTTCTTTACAACTGAGAAAACGAGGGTCAAAAGGACATAGTTACAGAGTTAGTGGGTGGTGGAGGCAGGATTCAAACTCAGTTGTCTCGCAGCTAAGAGCTATGGAAAAACACAGCGGGAGACTCCGAGTCCACCTCTCATTAGCTCTGTGATTTCTTTGTGCCTCAGTTTCCTTATCTATAAAATGCTGGTGATGACAATAGTACCTCTTTCCCGGGAACGTTACAAAGATCAACGGAGTCAATATACGGCAGTATAATGCCGGAGACAAATGTCAGTTGGAATTATTGTGATAAATGCTGCACCCACCACGTTGGTGATGAGAGTTCACTCTCGCACACAGGTGATGCTGGGGTTCTGTTCCTCCATTGTTTTCAGAAATTAGGCTGCCTAATGAACAGCTCCATCAGCTGTATGAGTGATTAATCTCTGAAATCATTATCTAAAGAGATATTACTATTACATCTCTACCTTTTAGATTCCAGACTAAGTGTTTGTTCAAAAGCATAATCTCATTCCCAAGAGCTGCAGTTTGGACTGGTTTAGTCCCTGCAATTACTCCTAAAAGCATATTTCATGAAAATGTATTTGTGAGTATAGTGTGAGTTTTCTTTAGAGGAGGTTTACTTTCCAATTAGGCTTGATTTAGTCTATTATTAACAGAATTGTATATTATCCTAGCGCATGTCATCACCCATCTTCTCTGGGAAAACTGTGCTAGTAATCTCATTATTATTCCTTTCTCTCCTTCTGTATTTATCATGTATGCTACACAGTTAATACTCAGGTCATTGGCTCTACCTCCCACAGTGGACACGTGATGAGCCCCCCCTCCCCTTCTGCCAACACTTCAACAGTTAATAGGACACTTCTTCACTAAGGGGAGTGCTGTTCAGGTGGTTAGGATGGGACTGAATCTCCAACAAACCAGATCCCCTCACAACAGTGACTGGCTCAGGGACAGGCACATGGCAGAGCCTGGGGAATAAGGGTCTTCCCAAGGACTTTTCTGCAAGAGCTTTCCAGGGAAACATCTTCAGGGGGTTCCTAAACAGTAGGTGTGAGCCTTGATTTCTGGCAGCCATCTTGCCAATGATCTGGGGAACACCTGCCAAGGAATGAATCCAAACAGAGACATAGTGAGATAGAAAGAGTGAACAAGAGCCCTGACAATATCTGAACTCGAAACCTGGCCAGTCTTAAAGCCTGCTACGTCCCAGTTATGTTTCAATAAATTCCTCCTCTACCTCTAATTTATTTATTTTGTTATGGTTTGAGTTGGGTGTCTGTCACTTGCAATTAAAGGCATCCTAATTTGCAGCCCAACTGAACATTTGATGTTTATCTCTGTGAAAGTGAAGCACATCATAAGTCTAGTGTCTGATGCCACAGACATATACTAGTCCCCTCTATCCATGATTTCACTTTCTACTTTCAGATACCTATGGTCAATGGAAGACTTATCGTCATAAGGTCAGCAGTAGCCTAACACTACTTACCGCTGCCTGCATCATGTAGACATTTTATCATCTTACATCATCACAAGAAGAGGAAGGGTGAGTACAGAACAATAAGATATTTTGAGAGAGAGACCACATTCACATAACTTTTTTTTTTATTGCTATAGTTGTTCTATTTATTATGAGTTATTATTAATCTCTTACTGTGCTTAATTTACAAATTAAACTTTATCATAGGTATGTATGTATCAGAAAAAACATAGTGTATATAGGGTTTGGTACTATCTGCAGTTTCAGGCATCCACTGGGGGTCTTGGAATGTATCCCCCATGGATAAGGGGAGAAAACTGAACCTTCACTCAATAGGATATCATCAGTGAGATAATCTCAATGGTTGAGGGCCCACAGACTCAATGCCTGTTGAAGAAGAGTCAAAGCCCAGGGCATGGTTATTAACTACCCGCCCCCCCCCATCTCTTCTTTCTTTAACTCTTTCGTGGAGGCTGCTGACCTTGGTTTCCTCTTGGATTTCAAGTATTATCCTGCATTTTTTCAGTACAGTGGAACCAGGATTCCTGGAGCCTTATGTGATATTAGAAAAACCAGTTGTCTCTTAGCTTCTTTATCTTCAAGTCATCTATCAAGTCAAAGTGATGGACTAATCTTGGAAAATCACTGTTGCTCTTATGAAATCACTATGATTCTTATGTCTTAGTTGTTCCCTGCATTTGTCTCATCCTCCCACATAAATCATAAGCTCTTTCTGTACAGAAATAAGACTTTAAACTTCTTTTGTGTCCTCAGCATGTTTGGTTTATATCACTCAGAATATTTCGGTTGGCCAGATGGAAATGTTTTTGAAATTTTTTTTTTATTATTAATAAAGCAATTGAAAATAGAGCGGTGAGAAAGTAGAGTGGTTTTTTATTGCTCTTGAAGAAAAGGGGGTTGAAGAACTCAGAAACTTCCAGTTATTAGAATAAAATCTCCCAGACTGGTACCAATAGTTGGAGCAGAGATTCCATCAAAAATATAAAAGCTTAAACCACAGGATAATAATTTCTTAGCACAAGATTACTCAATATACATTTTTTTTAACATTAGTTTTCCTCATTATAGAGTTAGTAACAATTCTTTTAAGTTCTGGAAATCAGTTTAAAAAGAAAAGAGAGGCACCTCTTAAGCTTAAGCGTCTGCCTTTGACTCAGGTCATGATCTCAGGGTCCTAGGATTGAGCCGGGAGTCCAGGCTCCCTGCTGAGGGAGTCCAGGGAATCTGCTTCTCCTTCTCCCTCTCCCTCACCTCTCCCTCTCCTTCTCTCACGTGCACGCACACACATGCCCTCTCTTCTCAAATAAATAAGTCAAATCTTTTTTTTAAAAAAAGAAAGAAAAGAAAAGAAAAATCTTTTGTAATAATTTCATGCAGAAAAAAATAAGTATTACAATTTGATCTATCATTTTCAATCTTTTTGGGAGGGACTACAATTTTTTTCCATCCCCAAATAGGGAACAAATGGTATGCCCTACAATTTTTTTCACTTAATATTATGAACACTTCTTCACACCATGATTTTTGAAATCATTTTTGATGGTTACAAAATATCCCACCCTGGAGGCAGACCATAGTTTATTTGCTTTTCCCCACCTTTGAGAGACATTTAAAGTCATTTCTGATTTTTCTTATTATAGATAACACTTCAGTGAACATTCTAGTATATAAATCTTTGTGTGCACCCTCTTTTATTTCCTTAGTTGGCATTAATTAATTAACTCATAACTTAAAAATTATGATTGTGATGTAAGATAATGAATTCATTAATTGACTCGTGGAAAACATTGAGATATTTAACGACCAAAGTTCTTGAAGAGGGTTTCCCAGCAAATGCTGAAGCAGTTTCGATGCTGCTTCTTGTAGGGACCCTCACTTAAAGCCAAGTGTAGAGCATGAGTGTGCAATTTCGCCAACGTGATTTGGAGAGAGGCCTTGGTGCTGAAGTCCATGCTGTAGAATCTGCTGGAAAAAACATCAGGATTCAATCTCAGGATGACCCTGATGCTCAGAAGTGCGCTGTCCACCCAGCATTCACCGTCACAAGAGCTTCACCATCTGATGTTATTATCATGTGACATTAATAAATTATTTCACCCCCACACCTTGCTGCACAATTTACCAGGTGCTTTCACACGCACTATGTGATTCCTACAGCACACATCATATCAGGAATATTTCATCTCATTCCTAGGTGAAGTAAATGAGGATCAGCATTCTCTCTCAGAAAAATAAATCTGTCAAACCCCATTCTCTCTTTTTGTAAGTCTCTGTGATGGGACATTGTATTACGTGTACTTTGACCTTTGCAGTGAAATCCTCCATGGTAGAAGCACTCCTCAGCATGTGGCCTAAGATCCCTCCCGAGCTGACCCCAGCCTTCCTCTCTACCCTCTTCTCTCACCTCATCTTCTTCTCGTCTCCTGACCCATCGTGCCCTGCATACCTCCCGTGGGCCCTTCCTCATCCTTTGAGGCCTCTCCTTTCATTGCCTGATAAACTACTCTCATCCTCATAGACTATTTCAAATGGTACCTTTTCAAGAGACTCTTGAACTCTTGAAGATACAGGTTTTTCCCTGAGAGTCCAGGGCCCTGTATTCCAACACTCACTGCCTCATCTTTGTATTGTGTTTGATTACATGTGCTTTTCTCCAACTAAATGAAACCCCCTTCAGGAAAAAATCATTTCTTATTTATCTCTGTAGTCCCAGTATCTGGCATACTGCCTGGCACAGCGTAGGGGCCTTGATGGTTGAATGAGTTTGGGGACTGGGCCTCAGAGGCTCAGTGTGCACTAACAGGGTCTAGGGATCCAATGGGAGCTCCCAGACCACCACAAGAATAAAAACATTTGGAGAAAAGCAGTAATGTACAAATACAAGCATCTGAGTTCTGTTGGTACGTTCCTGCCCTCCGTCACCAGTTTTATAATTTGAAGCAAAGCTGAATTTTTATAAAGGGAATTCTTAAAGGAATAAAGAAAAAAGCTGAAAGTATTGAAGAATAATTTTACATGGTGTGTGGTAGAAAGAGTCCCGGGCAGGAAGCCATGATGCTTGGTTTTCGTCTTGATTTGGCCACTGTCTGGCAATTAATGAATTAACTGGCAAACGCAATACCCTTTCTAGGCTTGGCTTCATCATCTAAGAACAAAGAGACCAGGTTAGGTGACTCTGACATGCTCCCAAGTCTATTAATTAACGGTGAAAAACACTCTGATGTGTGCCACATAAAATTGATTCATTTGTATTATTTTATGATTTGCTTTTCTCATAATTTTTTCACTGTCAATTTTTGCCAAAATTAACTAATGCAGATTTGTTCAAGGTTTTTTCCTATATCTGAGAGGAAAACAAAGTATTGTTTCTCAAAATCTCCTTCTGAATTCTCTAAAGGCATTTCCCTCTGCCTAGGCCAGGAGCTGAGATGTGTGTGAAATGGATCAGATGTGGCTCGAGTTCAGAGGTGCTCCTCCTCAGACGAGGATTGCACAAGCAATCCCTCAGGCAGTAGTCACCTTTTCCCCTGGATTTTAGCCAGACTTGCCCACCTAGTATATTGTAACAGAGTCACGCTGCCGGCCACGTTAGTTTGGGAGCTGCCCAGGATACTGATCTATAAATGACCTTAAATCATCACAGAATCCATTTAAATACGCAGTGCCAATCACCTCAGCCTCCACACATCCCTCCCTGAATACCTGACGAAGTGAAAATCGGCTCCGTCAGGACTGAAGTGGACAATGCATTTATGTGAGGAAAAGGAAAATCACACACCCAGTATTTTTGAACGGTATCCGAGACACACCGTGGGCCCCACCATCACACCAAGCCAGCCCGCCGACAGGTAAGTGAGGTCAGCCGAGCTAGATGGCTGAACTTCTAAAAGATAATAGTATGCGATGTTGTACCATTCATGGAAATGAAGCACTTGTATTCATATTCCAATTGGGGGCAATTTACTATGCCCCCAGGTAGTTGCCTGGTTTGGAAGAATTGCTTAGAACCCTGACTGAGTTTCCAGCCTGCAGATTTTAGACTCGAGACTGCAATCCCAACTCTGTGAATTTCCAACATGCCGGCTGGCTTTGCAGATTTCAGACGTGTCAGCTTCCACATTAGCACTAGCCGATTCCTGAAAATAAATCTCTCTCTCCCTGATCTCTCTCTCTCCTTCCCATATATATATGGATATTTATATATGTGATTATATATAAATATCCATATATATAATGTGTTTTATATATAATGTATAAATATAATGTGTATGTAGATATAATGTGTGTATATATATATATAATGTGTGCATATATATGTGAAGTGCTGTGAGAGAGAGAGAGATATATATATTTATATACATACACACACACACATACACGGTATATGTGTGCATCCTTTTGGTTCTGTTTCTCTGGAGAACCCTAGATACACTATAACTCTACCCAGTTCAATTTGAACTAATACTCAAAGAGTGCCTACCTGCTGGGACGTTAAGGCAGACCCTATACCAGTGGAGGAGTGTGGGGTACAGGGTGGAGAAGGCAAGATTTGAAAGCAGCAACTCCGCTTGAGGATCACGGACCAAGGTGAATTTTCTTGAGAAGAAGTAGCTCCTAGGTACAGCCCACAGGCAACAAGGTAATCCATACATCTACGCTCAACAAACAGTTACAGTCCTTGCTGAGTACTTTTCCAAGGCCAGACACAGTTCTAAGGTCTTTACATATAATAAATCATCCATCAGGACAGCAACCCTAATGGGGTGATTGGATAACACAGATGAGGAAAGTGAGCCTCAAGGAACCCAAGTAAATGGCCACCTAATTGTGGACCCAGGGTCTAGACCTATGCTGCCTGACTCCAGAAATTAGCCTCTTAACCATGATGCTAAAACCATCTCCCTAGAAAGAAAAAAACAGTATCTGCTGAAAAATCAACTGAAGGGAAAATACACATTTTAAGTGCAAAGAAATTAGAACATTTAATGGATCTTCTGGTGTTTGGGGTCAAACTCCACTAATCTTATCCAAAGGCTTTTGCATTCCAGGCTGTAGTGCTCATGGGATTCTCATTGGTTGAGACGGGTCAGGGGTACGGAAGAAGAAAGAGGATAACATATACTGAGCGCTTGCTGTGTGCTAAGTGCTTTATATATATATTTTCTCATTAAATCCTGATGATAATTTCCTGGGGCTGGGGGAGGCATATTATTACCCCATTTCTCAGATGAGAAATCTGAAATTCAAAGGAGATTCCATAATTTGCTCCAGGATGAATGTGTTGGAGTAGCAGATTCCAGGTTCAAACCCAAGTCCCTCTGACTTTTGTTTACACATTCTCTAAACACTACATCGCCACCCTCCTATAAACAAAGTGTGCAAAAGGGCACAGTCCACCATTTCCTAGTTGTGGTAAATTCAGAAGTCTGACTACGACTTGGTGTGGATTTCTTTAGCCTGTCTGAAGTTTACTCAGCTTCTGGAATCGATGGATTTATGTCTTTTGCCAAATTTGGGGACATTTCAGCCATTATTTCTCTGAGTACTTTTCTGACCTTACTCTTTCTCCTCTTCTTCCAGACTTCCAAGGGAACAAATGTTAAGTCTTTTGTTAGAGTCCCACAGGTCCCCGCGGGATATTTTATTTGTTTTTTTCCAGGCTGTTTTTTCTCTGTTGCTCAGATTAGGTAATTTCTATTCTTCTGTCTTCCAGTTCATATGATTCTTTCCTCTGTCCCCTCCTCTGATGAAGTCATCTGCTGAGTTTTTTTGTTTTGTTGATTATAGTTCTCAGTTCTATAGTTGCCAGCTGCTTCTTCTTTATACCTTCTCATGCTTTGCTGAGCCCTTTTATATCTTTGCTGAGACTTTATTTTTTTTCATTTGTTTCAAGTGTATTCATAATCTTCCACTGAAACATTTTTATGATGCTACATTACAGTTTTTGTCAATAATTCTAAAATTCCTGACACCTTGATGTTGGCATTTATAACGGGGCAAATTGTGTCCCCCTCGAATTCATTTGTGGAGGTTCCAACCTCCAAAACTTCAGAAAGTAACTGTATTTGGAAACAGAACCTTTCAGGGGGTAATTAAGGTTAAATGGGGTCATATGAGTGGGCTCTGAACTACGTGACTCTTTAGACATGGAGCCTTCAAAGCGGTGATTAAGTCAAAATAAGACCGATAGGATGGGGCCCTAATCCAATATATGGTGTCCTGATAAGAGGAGGAAGAGCTAGTAGGGATGTGCATGCACAGAGGAAAGGCTGTATGAGGACAAGTGAGAAGGTATCCACCTGCAGGCCAAGGAGAGAAGCCTCAGGAAAAACCAAAACTGCCCATCATCAGCCTCCAGAACCTTGAGAAATGAATTCTGGTTGTGTGAGCCCCCTCCGCCCCCCCCTCTCCGGCATTTTGTCATGACAGCACTACCAAACTAATACAGCATCTATTGTCTTTTTTCATTAAGTCTGAGATCTCCCTGGTTCTTGGTATAATACGTGAATAGCGATTAAACCATACACATTTTAGATATTCTGTTAGGAGACTCTAGGCCCTACTTAGACTTTCTGTTTGAGCTGGCCTTCATGAGACACCACTGCAGCATCACCTCGTTCCCGCCAGCTGGGGGGCAAGTCCAAGTTATCCATTTGGCCTCCACGGACACCTGAGGAGGCTCTTCTCTACTCCCGGCCAGGGCCGGGAGATCCAGCTGCCCCCTAGGTCTCCACTAGGTCTTCCCTAGTTGGCAGGGTCAGAGTGCCTTGTTACTGCTCCCCAGGTGGCTTTACTGTACCACAGGGGAAGGGGTGGTCTTGTTATCACTGGGTGGTGATAAAGGCCTGCTTCTTCCTAGGCCCTCTTCTGCCGTCAGTCTCATGGGAAGAGTATGGGATGCCTCTTCTCTGCTAGTTCGGGGTGGAAGATTGGGCTCTCACATGGTCTTCACAGATACCAGGGGAGGAGCGGTTCTTGCTACCGCCCAGTGGGGATGGACGCTCTGGTGCCCTGATCAGCATTTTCTGACACCACCTTGGTGGGGGTTTGGGGTGTCGAGCCCAATAAAGGTGGGAGTCTAGACTCCCCACTCCAACTGTTGGATGGGTGGGGGTGATGCCGTAACACAGCAATTATTGCCTACAAGTTTTCTGTTTTGCTGGCCTGCTCCTTTCCTGGTTCTTTGGCTAGAGAGGGCAGGCTTTTGTCAGGGTTTTGTAGTTGTTGTTGTGTGTTTTGTTGGGGGGGGTTGGGTGGGTTGTTTTTTTTTTTTTGGTCTATATTCATGGCCATTCTGGGGCGATGGCTTCTTCAGCTCCTGGTCTGGGGTATATTAAGCTAAAAGAAAACTCCAAGAACTCACCACTGTACATATCATTCCTTATGTTCTGAGATCTCGAGGAAGTCTGCTTCCTTCTCTTCGCCTCTCGGGGTCTGCTTAGGTTTGTTTTATAGATAATGTCCAGAGCTTTTAGGTGCACTGATCAGGAGGAATGGGGGGAAATGTGTGTATTCCATCCTCTTGGAAGCAAAAGCTTTGACCCATTTTGAGCATTCGAAAAGCTGATTTGCAAACGATTTTATAAATAACCTTAAGTTGAAGAATAGTTACCACACATTTTCAACCCCTTGGTGGGCATTTTCACATAATTTAGTCTCAGCCTAACACCATCTTTTTGGATTTCTCTCTCCCTTTCCCCTTTTCAGTTAGAGAAAACCCAACAAACTATCTTGCCCACCCTTCCCCGAAATCTCTGGTGTGCTGCACCCAGATCTGCAGACTGTGTCCAGGTAAAATCTTCCTTTACCCTGAGCAGAGGGAAGGCTGCTGAAATATTATTATCCTGTTGTTTATTAAGTGACCCTAAGTCACAGATTATGATTATTTCAGACTCATTTCATATTATCTTCTACATTGTGTCCAGTTTAGAAGAAGCCACTGTACGCTTTTAAAAGATCAGCCACTCAAAGTCATCTTTGGAAAAGTAGCAACAGAATGAGGTAACGGGCTTCAGATTTGTGCTCAATGCCTTCTTTGCTTAAGTACTATAATTGAACTAATGGATTAAACTTTGAAATCTTCAATAATACATCTTGCTACTGAAAATAATGGCTATTAGTACCTTTTAATTTATTTGTAACATATTTAATATATTTTTACTCTAAAATTTAAAGTGGAGAATCTAGGATAACAATAATTAAATCTACAGTCTAATCTTCTGAATTGTATATATATATATATATATATGTATATATATATATATATATACACATACAGTATAATAATTCTCCATCATTTGTGTGTACCACAAGGGTTATCTTATTTTAAAAATAACAAATTCAGAAAGATGTGTTTGGTGAAACTAAAAAAATCTATATTCAAGTCCTCACATTTGGGCACTTTCATAAGAAAAACACTTTGGAATTCTTACAGGAAAAAATCAAATGAGAGTTTAAAAAAAAAAACAGGTGGAAAACAAACAAACGAACAAACAAAAAAAAATCTCTTTAAAAACAGTTGAGGTAAGGGGCTCCTGGGTGGCTCAGTCATTAAGCGTCTGCCTTCGGCTCAGGTCATGGTCCCGGGGTCCTGGGATCGAGTCCCGCATCGGGCTCCCTGCTCGGTGGGAAGCCTGCTTCTCCCTCTCCCACTCTCCCTGCTTGTGTTCCCTCTCTTGCTGTCTCTCTCTGTCAAATAAATAAATAAAATCTTTAAAAAAACCAAACAAACAGTTGAGGTAAAAATGTAAAGCATTTCAATTAAATTTCCCATAAAGATGGGTCGATGTTGAAAGTGAAGAAAATGTAATAAGAATTGAAATATACTTGCAGAAATTCTGGATGTTATATGTTTAAAAATCTCATTCCAACAAGTGCAAACAGGTATTCCTGCACAGCCCGTCTACGCCGTGCCAGCCCAGTATCACTTCTGCGAAGTGACTGGGGACAGGACAGCCAGTTCCTGCTCTGATCGCGGGGAAGACTGAAGATACACATATAAACAAATAAGCAAGATCATCTCAGGGGGTGCTAAGGACTACAAAGAAAATAAAAGAGTGATGTTTTGGAGCACAACTAGAAGGAGAGAAGCACCTTCAAAGAGGGGGTCCAGGGAAGGCCTCTTAGAGGAGGCGGCTTCTAAGCCCCGGCCTGGAGGGTGTGAGAACACTTCCAGGCAGAGGGAGGGGCAAAGTGCAGGGCCTCTGGAGAGAACAAGCACGACCTGTTTGGCAACCTGAGCGATACCAGTGCCCTAGAGCCCAGGGAGCAGAGTGGGAGTAAAAAAAAAAAAAAAAAAAAAGAAAAAAAAAAAAAAGATGGTCCAGAGAGGCAAGCAGCTGAGATGACAAGGACTCTTCAAACCACAGCAAGGACTTGTATGTTATACTCCACATCATAAGATACACTTGGAAGAACTCGGAGAGAAACAATTAAAAAGATTCCCAGCACTCTAATATCCCCTGTTCAGGTTGGACTGTTTGGAAGCATTTAAATGTACATTCAATCAGAAAGTTGGTTGTATGAATCGGGAGCTCAGGAGAGAAGTCTGGGCTGGAGACACTGATTAGTGACCTGCAAGTACAGTTGCTACTTGTCGTAGGGTAGGTTCTGCCAGAAACAGACCTGAAGGCAGGCACTTGGATACAAATAGATTATTTGGGAAATGCAGGAAACAGTAGTAGGGAAAGCAGGAAGGGGTTCAGGCAAGGGAAGGTAGCCACTTAAAGAGAGAGTAGCAGCCAGTTACCCAAGTTGGGGGGTGACCAGGAAAGTCTGGGTAAAAGCACAAAACACAGCACCCGGGATCCTCCCATCTAAATGCTAATTTCCAAAAGTCATTGGTCAAGGATATCCTCCTGGCCTGCTACAGGCATAAGCGGACCAGATTCCATGGTTTAAGACACAGAGTTGCAGGTACTAGCAGGTAGAAGTTGGCCAAACTTCACTGGAAGATCCAAGGGATGTGGGAGGGCCACTGACAATGTCTGCAACATCCTTTTAAGACCATGAGAGCTGGAACATCTGCACATGAATCCCAGCTCTACCATTTGCCACCGATGTGACCTTCGACAAGGTCACATGTAACTGAATCTCTCTGAGCTTCCTCATCTGTCAAATTGGGATTATATTAGCCAGGGTTCTCCAGAAAAAGAGAACCAGTAAGATGATGATAGATAGATAGATGATAGATAGATAGATAGATAGATAGATAAATAGATAGATACACAGATACATAGATATATAGATAAATTGATAGATGAGAGGCAGAGATTATGAGGCATTGGCTCACATGGTTATGGAAAACAAAAAGTCCCATCACCTGCCAGCTACAAGCTGGAGTCCCAGAAAAGCTAGTGGTCTAATACAATCCAAGTCCAAAGGCCTGAGAACCAGAGCTGCTGATGGTGCAAATCCTAGTGCAAGGGCAGGAGAATACCAATGTCCCAGCTCAAGCAAACAGGCAGGAATAAAAAATGGGGCAAATTCTTCCTTCCTCCACCTTTTGTTCTATTCAAGACCTCAACAAATTGGATAATGCCCATCCACATGGGGGAGGGGCATCTGCTTTACTGAGTCCACCAATCCAAATGCTAATCTTGTCGAGAAACACCCTCACAGACACACCCAGAAATAATGTTTAATCAGGGGTCCCATGACCAGTCAGCTGACGCAAAATTCATCAGGGATAAAACTACCTACCTCATTCCTCAAAACCCTAAAAATAGAAATAGCATTATGATCAGGTAATTCCACTGTTGGGTATTTACTCAAAGAAAATGAAAACACTAATTCAAAAAGATATAGGCACCCCCTGTCTACTGCAGCCAAGATAAGGCCAAGATACAATGGCCAAGATAAGGAAGCAACCTAAGTGTCCATTGACAGATGAATTGGATAAAGAAGGTTGTGTAAGATGAACAATGGGATATTACTCAGCCATAAAAAAGAATGATATCTGGCCGTTTGCAATGACTTTGGGATGGACCTAGAGGGTGTTATGCTGAGTGAAATAAATCAGACAGAGAAAGACAAATACCGTATGATTTCACTTATATGTGGAATCTAAAATCAAAATAAATGAACAAATAAACAGAAACAGACTCATAATTACAGAGGACAAACTGGTGATTGCCAGAGAGGAAGGGGGGCGGAGAGGATGGGTGAAATACATGAAGAGGGTTAAGAGGTAAATACTTCCAATTATAAAACAAATCATGACTGGCAGATGGAGAGACCCACTAAGGGAGGCAATGTCAGAGCCCTGATTACATTGCTGGAGTGTAATATTACATATACATATTATATGTATATGTATATATACTACCAGACTGGGTCTAGTGGATCATAGACTCATTAAGAAGGAAATGAAAATACAAGTAAAAGACTTGGCATAGTTCCTGGCCTTCAGTAAGTACTCTATACAAGTAGCTGTTATTATTATGAGCACTGAATTAGAAAGCTAGAAAATGACTTACAGCAAGAGTGATATGATGTCAGTCATCACTTGAGCTATTGAACTAGAACTTCATCAAAGCCTCTGAGGGAGAACAGGATTGATGCCAAATCTTGAGGCAAGGTTGAGCTGAGTCTGGCAGGCAGCTGCAATTCCCTAATCCTTCTCTTCCATCTCCTAACTAGAAAGCAGAACTCCTTGTTATGAGCTGAACTGTGCTCCCTACCCTGGAAATTCATATGTTGAAGACCTAATCCCCAGTACCTCAGAATGTGACTGTATTTGGAGATAAGGCCTTCAAAGTGGTAATTAAGGTAAAATGAGGTCATATGGGTAAGCCCTAATCCAACAGAATTGAAAGAAGAAATTAGGTCACAGACAGACGGGTATACAGAGTAAACCATGTGAAGACATCAAAAGACATCCATCTACAAGCCAAGGAAAAAAACCCTCAGAAGAAACCAACCCTCTGGACACCTTGACCTTGGGCTTCTGGCCTCCAGAATCACGAGGAGATAAGTTTCTGTTGCTTAAACCACCCGTCTGGATACTTCGTTATGGCAGTCCTAGCAAACAAACACACATCTAAATGAGCAACATCAAAGTTCAGAGCATCCTCAGCATGCCCCAGTTGTACCTGGCCTGTGAGCTTGTGAGGCAAAGCGTAAGGGCTCAGTAAACTCTGGAGGTATTACCCATGTTGGTAAGGAAATAATCTTCTAGAAACTGTGAAATGAGAGAAATGAGTTTAGCAAAGCTCACTGATACTCATAATCACTAAGCAATACTAAAATTTCTGATACAGAGAGTGCAACTTTCTTTTTAAGTTATTAAGCAAGAATTAACAATAGCCAATACCTACTGACGGTCTTAACACGTTAGATGCTGTTACTTTGCTATATTAAACTCGCTTACTGCTCACCAACAACCCTATCAATATTAAAATATTAAAGTATGCATTGTTAATGTGACTATAAACAGCATTCTAATTATATCCTTAACATAAAACCCCTTGTGCAGATAAATAGATGAGGCACAGAGAGGCAAGATAGTTTTCCCCAGGTCACAGAGCCAGTAACTGGCAGACTTAAAACTATGAGTCTAGCTCCAATATCTGCGCTCTTACCCATTATTCCACATTGCCCTACCATACGATGAGTCAATCACAAGATATTTATAAAATATTGAGAAAACATTTTTAAAAGTGCAAAGTACTAAGAGTACTGGATGTGTATGCTTGTGTGACCTTGGTAAACTGGAAAGTAAACCTCCTACCTTCTGCCACTTGAACTCTCCACCAATCAGAGGTCGATCTTTGGCCCTAACAAATATCAATGTGACTGTTTTTTTTTTAAACCAAAAAGAGGTTAACGTGACTATTCCTTTTAAGAGTGGTCAACGGGGGTGCCTGGGTGGCTCAGTTGGTTAAGCGACTGCCTTCGGCTCAGGTCATGATCCCAGGGTCCTGGGATCGAGCCCCGCATCGGGCTCCCTGCTTGGCGGGGAGTCTGCTTCTCCCTCTGACCCTCCCCCCCTCATGCTCCCTCTCTCTCTCTCTCAAATAAATAAATAAAAATCTTTAAAAAAAAAAAAAAGAGTGGTCAACGGTCAGGAAAGAGAAATCATTATGGGCGGAGTTTCGGTGATTCTCCCTTATAACCTCATTCCTTTGTCATCCCTTCCTCAATATTAAAATCTTCATCATTAATGCAAATATGATTAGCATCCTAATTATGTATTTACATAAAGACTCCGTTTTTCCTTTTTTTTTTTTTTTCTCATCCACAGATTTCAGTATTTGGCCGTCTCAGGTGTGAGGGTCAAGGTTTGAAAGCTGCTCTGGGCCCCACACCAGATTTATTTACAACCTCACAGAGTTCCCACATAACTACAGATGGGTCCTTAGGCCTTAGTCTATCACAGATTCCTTTCTGTAATGCATGAGGAGTGACCCAGATTTTTTAAATGCCTACAATCTCCTCTGAAAGAGCAGCTGCTTCAAAGGAAGCATTTATTACAGAGAATACAAACTATTTCAGCTGGGAGCCATGCAGAGATTTTACAATTTACCATTAAATGGGATTCTTTGCATTTTGGCAACAAGAAGGTATTCCACCAAGAGTGGACCATTTCAATCGATCAGAGTCACTGTCACGTGGCTAAGAAGGCAGAAATAATCTAACCACCCAATCCAGCTAAGTCAGCCAGAACGCTTTATGAATTCAACTCCGGAGTTCTAAGCAAAGCATGATAGAAGATAAGGCCCCTGTACCAACCGAAAACACTGTTAATTTTTCTTTTTTTTTTTTTTTAAGATTTTATTTATTTATTTGACAGAGAGAGAGAGAGCACAGGTAGGCAGAGCGGCAGGCAGAGGGAGAGGGAGAAGCAGGCTCCCCGCTGAGCAAGGAGCCCGATGTGGGGCTCCATCCCAGGACCCTGGGATCATGACCTGAGCCGAAGGCAGACGCTTAACAACTGAGCCACCCAGGCGCCCCCACTGTTAATTTTTCCAAGTCTTTGGTCAAATAATTTTTTTCTAAGCACTTAGAGCAAAAGCCCTATTTCTAAACTTCTTCCAAAATGTGATAAAAAAAAAAATACCCACCTTCTTGGAAATTTGATTAGTCTCTTTCTAGAACACTGACTTACAACAGTATAATGTACCTCTAAGACAGATGAAATTTATAGACCATGACTTTTTCATCTTTATCTACACAACTGTATTGGGAATGACACCTCAAATTCATTATGGTTTCAAATTAAAGTCCAAAATTTCTCATGCATCCTGTGCAAAACAGTCTACTCCATAATACGTACTTATTAAATATTTGCACCGTGATTGCTGGAAATCACAAGAGGGAAGGTAGTTGTTCTCGACTAGTACAAACATACAAACAGATTTTTTAAAGTGAAAAATATATTCCCTTTTTGGAAGTCAAGCCCACTGTTTGTATACAGACTATATTAAAATCAGAATCAGAACCATCCTTCGTATAAGCCCCTTCAAATCGTATTTAAGATTTTACATAACTTCCAATACTCCTAACCATTTCATTAGGGAAGACAATCTGTCCCAGTAGCTGGCAGTGGCAGATATAAGCACATAAAGGTTGCCTCTGAGATGTCTTCCACCTGATGCTACCTTAGGACTCCGCTTTGTGAACATGGCGCCTACGTATCACCCTCGGCTGGGCCTTCTCATTCCTGGTTCTCTCCCCCACTTTGCATTCCCCCACTCCTATCCTCTGGCTACTTTATGCTTAACCTGGCTTGCATTCTAGCCCTCAGGTAGGGATATGCAGGCAACCCCTCTACCCCAACTTCACCTTGGTCCGTGTGAGAATTCCCTGCCCTTTCCCCTCAGTCCTGCAGCCTCTGCTGTCCTCTCCCAGGTCCCCCTCCTCATGCCATGGACTCACCACTGAGGAGACACAAGTCCGGGAGCCCAACACACAGGCACATTGGATTAGAGAAATGGAGATGATCAGAAATCACTAATGTACATTCTATCTCTCGGGTGTCAGGTTGTTGAATTCTTCATATTCCTTGGTCCGTAGCACATTATCATCAACCATCTATACAAGGTTCCCCTTTTGTGTTGTAAAAAAAATTAATTAAATCAATAATTTATTTACTATCTTGTTCTCATAGCCAATTCCATTTCCTCGACTCCCCTGTAGAAAACAATTTTAACATGTCTATGTGTATTTTTTTTGATTGTGTTGCTATAAAATGTTCATTGGTGTGTGTGTGTGTGTTACAGATCTCATTCTATTTATCTTCTCACCTCAGATCATTTTTAAGATTCATTATGTCGCTATGTATAATCCAATCTGTTATTTTTAACTACTGCATAATACTCCCTGTGCCCATTCTCCACATTGTGTCTATTTACTCTCCCAGTGATGATCACTCAGTTTGCCTAGAACTTTCTGACACCACAGGTAATGCTGCAAAGAACATCCTCATACATATCCCATATGGAACTTGGTAATCATTCCTTTAAGCTTATACTCAGGAGTGGAATTCTGAGCCAACCTCATGGCAGTCTCTATGAGTGCCATACCCACATCTGCTTGGTCTCCCCACTGCGTGCACGTACACGCACGCATGAGCACACAGGCCTCCTCAACTGCCCACTGCCAGGATCTGCATCTCCTTGCCTGTGGGCTTTCTCAGCAGCCCTCAACCAAGTGAAATCCCTCCAGTGAGCAAACTCTGAGGCTCTTATTCTACACTGGCTCCTGGAATCCCCCAGTCAAGCTCCATGAACCCACAGTGGTGACATGCTTGAAAACATACCCTTTATTGAGTGCCTTTCCTTCTCTATCTTACGTCTCCTCTCCCCTACCAGGGTCTCCTGGGCTCGTCTCTCAAATAAATCACCTCCCTTCAAATCCTCATCTTGGGGTCTGTTTCTGGAAGAATCCCAGCTAAGGCATAGGGGGTGTATTTATTTACCTTGACTAAGTAGTAGCTGGTTGCTTACCAGAATGACTGCACACATCTCACTCCTAGCAGCAGTACTGAGGGTGGTAGCCATGTTCCACATCCTCCCCAACACTGGCGCTATCCAGCTCTCTCACTTGTGCTTGTCTAATTTGTTTAAAGTGGTATCTCCCTGTTATTTTGATTTCCAGTTCTCTGGTTACAAATCTTTGTGAGCTTTTCCTTATCTGGTGTACTGCCATCTCCACCTCGCCTTCTGCAACAAAGATTCATGATACAGCTAAACCTAGATCATCTGTGCATATTCTGAGGCCATATTTCAAGAGCTCTCTCTATATGTTAACTCATTAAATCGTGACACCAACCCTAGGTACTCTTCTTGTTGCTCACATTTGGAAGATAAACCCAAACACAGAGATGTTAGGTAACTTCCCCAAGGTCACATAGCTAGTAGGTAATCAAGCCCGAGTTTAAAGCCAGACTCAGGCTGAGAATCTGTGCTCTTAATTCCCTCACTCTGCTGTCATGCCTGATTCAACATTGCAAGAACGTTCCCTCTTCCATTCTGTAGAGTTTTCTCTGAGCTCGATTCCCCTTCCAAGCAAGTCAATAATGTAGGGAATGAGTCCGAGAAATGGGTAGGAATCCATTATCTGAGGAACTGTAAACCAAGCCTCTTCAACTGCACAATACAAAGAGCACTTCATTAACACAATCATTACAAAGTGAAATATTCTACTTAATTAAATACTCTGGTCAGCTGAGGGTGATATGGCCACATATCATATTAAAATGTAAAATTTAAAATGTAAATTGTATTAAAATTAAAATGTAAAAATGTAAAAATGTAAAATATTAAATGTATTAAATGTATTAAAATGTAAAAATGTAAAAAATGTATTAAATTAAATTAAATGTAAAATGTAAAATGTTAAAATGTAAAAAACAGTACCCTAAACTGATACCTCTATATTAGTTTTCTTCGCTGCTGTAGAAATTACGACGAACTTAGTGGCTTAAGCAATGCGAATGTGTTATCCCACCCCTTCCTTAGGCCAGGTCACAGGAGCTCAACAGGTTTCTCTGCTCTGTGTCTCAGAAGGCCAGCCTGAGCACTCATCTGAAGCTCTCACCTGAAGCTCCCTTATCTAGGAGAAGCTGCTTTCCATCTCACTCAGGTAGTTGGCACCTTTCTGTTCCTCGTGGGTGCAGGTCTGAGTTTCTAGTTTCCTCACCAGTTGTCAGTGGGGAGCCCCTCTCAGCCACCTAAGGCCAGCTGCCCTACTCATCATGCAGCGACCTCCATCTTAGGACCAGCAACAGTGTATCAAGTCCCTCTCATGCTTCTCATCCCTGATGTCTCCTTCTGCATCTATTTGCCTCCAGTCAGAGAAGGTTCTTTGCTTTAAGGGCTGATAGGATTAGATTGGACTCACCTCAAAAATCCAGGATAGACTCCCGATTTTAAAGTCTATAATCTTAATTACGTGTAAAAAGACCTTTTGACACGCAACATAACACGTTCAGAGCCTCCAGAGATTGAGGCAGAGACATCTTGAGGGAGAGGTTTTGGTCACCACAAGATCCTAGCAGGAACCTGGGGTGCCATTCCAAATTTCAATGGGGGTAATAACAATACCTACCTTACATGAGAATTAAATGGGGTAATATTGGTAAAGTGCTTGGAACAGTATCTGGAAAGTGCTATATAAGTGCTGAATGAATGAATGAATGAATGAAGTTCTGAGTGTACTCAAAAGATTGGAAGTTATGGGTTTGGTGGGGGAGGGTAAGGGAGGAATGAGAAAAATCCCTGATGGCATCTTTGTTTAGTTGTCATTTGCAATAGACAAAGGTAGCTGTTATTTAGGGTATTCTGGTTATATGTAAGGTCACTGAGAAGGTAAAAATGTCAATATGGTGGCTTGCATAACAATTTATTTTAAGTCTAGTTAGTCAACAAATCTCTGCCCTGGCATGGGCTTGACAGTAGATACATTACATCCCATGTGTTGCATCACACACTGTGATGTTGTTAGAGAGCCCCGACGCCCTTGCCTCGGTATCCCTAGAAACACAGATTTCCTGGCACAAGACCATCACCCTGGAAGTTGAGAAGAAAATACAGGCTTTTTCCTACACTCGGTGGCACCTCTTAATCTCCATATTCCCATTACTCTCTCCAGTGCCTTCTGCTGTACCCAGGATAGGAGTGATGACCAGAGACCATTTGTAATAATAAACACTTGGGTATTCTCCAATTTCAAAATGCTTTCATCAACTAAAGAAACAGCAGGAAATGGTGGATTTGAACCTCAACTCTGCTATTTACTGACTATTTGATTTTGGAAAACTTCCACCCTAGATGCAAAATGGGGTTAGAAATAACTACCTTTGACTGCTATTACCATAGAGCCGGAGCAATCCAAGTACCTAGCAGTGCCCGGCACATGAAGGGCACTGAACAAACGGCTGCTATTATCACATACTATTTCTAAGAATGACAGAAAAATAAAGGATTCCAGGTGAATTTTAATTTCAGATAAGTAACATTTTTTTTTAATATTAGTATAGTCTAAATATTGCATGGGGTTCACTTATACTGGCATTGTATTTTTTTAAGATTTATTTATTTATTTTAGTGGGGAGGGTGAGAGGTGGAGGGAGAGGGAGAGGATCTCAAACAGACTCCCCACTGAGTGCAGAAGAGCCCGACACAGGGCTCAATTTCAAAGCCCTAAGATCAGGACCTGAGCCAAAACCAAGAGTTGGATGCTTAACCAACTGCACCACCCAGGCGCCTCTTGGCATTATTTTTATTTGCTAAATCTGGCAACTCTCTTTCGTGTGATCCTAGGGCAAACATCAAAGTAGACATTGTTTCCATTTTATGGGGAAGGAAACTTCCCCATAAGTGATTGGGTCTCCTCCCTCCCATCTTGTCATTATCACTCCACCCTTGTGTCGGCCTTGGTTTCCTCTCCTCCAGCCCTGTGCGCAAGTCTGTGATAGTCATCTTCCCATGAGCGCCTAAGCACAACCCACAGAGGAGCCCAAACCACAGTGAAAATGATATTACAATATCCCTGGGGTTTCTAGCAGACATAGTCTTTCTTAAGTGCGCATGCTCCAAAGTTGGGCAAGTCCCTGGAGCACGTAGCCTGTGCTTATCAGTGTGCGCTAAATAGCAAAAGGGGCTGGTCCAAGGGAGATGGGTCTCTGGGCCGAGGGTGGGTAGTCGCTGGCAAATGTCCCTGTGTTACCCTCCTTTCTCCCCTCCTGCTCATGTCTAACTGCCTACTCTAACAAAATTAGAAGATGGGAGAAGAGTTTTAAAATCAGCTTTTTAAATTACCTCGTTTTAGGGACATGCCAATTGAAAAACATTTGTCCTAAACCTAGAGGCCAAGAAGAATAAATCTCCTTGATTCGCTTTGTAGGGAGGCTCCAGAAGTGTGAGCTCCAAAAAGTATCCTGCCTCTGGTCCGTTTATCTTCTCTTCAGAAGAGCGAGGATTTCATGTTTCTGCAAACACACTAAAGAAATTTTTTGTCAATTTTAAGTATATACTCAGGAGAAAATTAACACACAAGTACTTATATATGGTGTTAACTTGAGTGGCTAAACGGGCATTTACCCATAGAGAAAACAGAGTCCTGTTATCACTGGGCCCTGAAGGCTGACCCTTCTTTTTCTACAGTGCATTTTTGCTGACATTATCATTATTCCCATTACCTCTTTTTACTGTATGGTGGCACCCTTTTCTGCCTACTGTAGATTTTATTTTCATTGGTTTACTTGGTTTGGTGGGGAGAGTAAACTTGGGGCATTATTATTATTATTATTATTTTTAAGATTTTATTTATTTGAGAGAGTGAGAATGAGAGAGAGAGCATATGAGAGGGAGGAGGGTCAGAGGGAGAAGCAGACTCCCTGCTGAGCAGGAAGCCCGATGCAGGACTCGATCCCGGGACTCCAGGATCATGACCTGAGCCGAAGGCAGTCGCTTAACCAACTGAGCCACCCAGGCGCCCCTTGGGGCATTATTTTTAATGTGCATGAAAAATCTTCCTTTTTTTTTTTCTTTTCCATATTTATAGCAGTCTGATTTAGCAAATCCAAGAAGGAAAACAATATAGGGCATGGGAAATGCTTACGGCAGCCTGGAGAGTGACAGGCCAACTGGGCCCAAAAAACTCTGCTTCTTGACAACACCTGTATCTCAGCTCATTTCTACACACATAGACTGGAAATAGCTACCATGAAATTTCAATTGCTCACTCACTAATAAGTCTGCAAATTGCTTAGCTCAGGAACCAGAGTTTCTTTTAGGCAACATTTCTCAAATGATGGGCCATGGACCACTTGTATTGGATTCACCTGAGATTCTTTTTCTTTTTTTTTAAAGATTTTATTTATTTATTTGAGAGAGAGCACATGAGAGGGGGGAGGGTCAGAGGGAGAAGCAGACTCCCTGCCGAGCAGGGAGCCCAATGCAGGACTCCAGGATCATGACCTGAGCCGAAGGCAGTCACCCAACCAACTGAGCCACCCAGGCGCCCTCACCTGAGATTCTTATGTAAAAGGCTAATTTCTGGTTCCCACTGCAGACCTACTACTGAATGGGAATCTGTAAGTAACAAGTGTGGGTCTTTAAGATCTGGCCTTAGAGAATGTATACATGCGATTCGAACTGAATTTTATGACTTATTTCCTCAGTTGATCAGCCAGTATGGTCTGGCTAATAACTGTGATTTCATCACTTCCCTACATTCTCTGGCCCATGCATGTAGGTCAAGAATGGGCGAGGGGGCTTCATAGTGACCCCATCTGAGAGGAACACTAGGCAGCGCTGAGGGCCCAGTGTGGGTGAGACCGGCAGTCTGTTGCAGCACCAATGTGCATGATGCTGTGATTTCTCTATGAGTTCAGTACCCGCAGGACATTCTTGACCGAGACAGCTTCCGTTTGACCTACCCCTGAGGAGGGAGATGCGAATGCATAATTCCACACACACACAAAATGGAGAATTACATAAAGCTTATTTTTAAAGGTAATTCAGGCGTGAAGATATATGTTAATATATTAAAACTACAGTTTAAATATCCTGGGGTTTTTCTATTAACTTTCAATCCCTTCTCATTTGGAATCAGGAAAATCATTAGTCAGATACGGTTCAAGGAATTATCGTTTTTCTGGTCTGATCTGAATTGTTTTTCTCTGCCGGGCACCTGCCTAGTGCCCTGTTCATCTTCTCTTTCAGGCTGGTCTCATCGGAATGGTCATTTCCTCATTAGATGACACTTGATGCCAGCATCCCAACATTTTCAGGCTTCCCGTACTTGTTCCAAATCTGGATCTTATACACTGAAACGGCATCAGTTGGATTTCTGTGCTCCATCTCACTCCTTAATTACACAGAATTAGAGTAGTTCCCTCTGAGTCGCGATCTCTCTGAGAAATGTCTGTCCCCAGAGAAAAATGTGCAGCTCGCAGTCTGCCCCTTGGCTCTGAGCCTCCTACGGGCTGCCTATCACTGTCACGGGAGGGCTGCGTGTCTCCTCAATCTGGCAGTTGTGAAGACCTTCTAAATTAAGCCCCTCTCCCTGGAAAAATTCCCTACACACACACATAAAAAAATAAAATAATTAAAAAACCTTGCATTTTTAGCACATTTCCTGCCACCGAACACTCTCAAAGCCACCTGAGTTACACCCTGTCTGCAGGTGGGAGAATAAAGTGAACTCTCCCTCCCTGAAGGGGCACAGCCTTTCTGTAGTGCCTCCAGACCAGGTACCTAGAAATTGGGAAAGCAGAAGCTTATGGGACGCTTCTCTGTCTGGAGGGTGTTCTGCCTTCACGGAGCAGCCTAGGAGGTGAGGTGCAGGTGCATATATTATCTGCAGCGAAGACCCTGCTCCTTGCTGGGTGAGTGATAAAGAACTCCCAAGCTGGTGACATTAGTAATAGGAACTAAGGAAGAGGCAAGAACATTGAAGGAGGCACCCTGCCCCGCCCCCCTTAAAGAATGAATGTAGTTAGTGACCACTAGGTTCACATAGAGATAATCGTGTGGGTAGAAAAAACAAGATTTTCCATCAAAAACTAAGCCATTGTTATAATCAGATGATCAAAACACAATGAGAAGAAACATAGACTTTTACTGGGTAGGTGGTAGGTATTGACGGAGTCTCCAAGGCAGGAAATTGAATTTTAAACTGTTCTTGGATTTTGTTCAAATTCAATTTTCGAAAAGATGAAGTGTTATAATTTTTTTAATCACTGCAGAAAATTAGGCTTCCTCAAAAACGGTCTATTCCTTAAGGAAAACATTCTATAATGAAAAGCAATAAAGATCTGTAATTGCATGAAATGAGCATTTTCTAGTTAATTTGGGCAAAGAACTGAATCAGGTTGGAAAAATCTATGCCGCAAATCTTTGATCCTCTACATACAGAAAAAGCAGAGCCATTTACATTTGTTTCATGTGTTTTTTGTTTTGCTAGAATTATTTTGACAATCCTATGTAGGCTTGAATTATCAAAATAGAAACCTGATTTACTGGAATAACCTTCCTCATGGGAAGAACAAGAAGTATTATCCCTATGATGTATTATTTTTTTTAAAGATTTTATTTATTTATTTGTTTGTTTGTTTATTTATTTGAGAGAGCGAGCACAGAGGGAGATGCAGAGGGAGAAGCAGACTCCCTGCTGAGCAGAGAGCCCAATGCAGGGCTCGATCTCAGGACCCGGAGATCATGACCTGAGCCGAAGGCAGACGCTTAACCGAATGAGACACACAGCCGCCCCTGATCACTATGATTAAAAAAAAAGTGGGGGGGATTTCAGTGTAGAGATCCCAGACTCCCTCTAAGCAGAAAACAGACTTATATAAGTGAGGGGATGGATCCAAGAAATTCGTTTATTCATTCAATAGGTATTTATTTGCACTGGAGCTAAGCTAGCCATTCCTTTTCTTTAGTCTTTTGGATTAAACAGCAATACATGCTTCCAGAAATATTTCCAAAGATAAAGATGTTTATAAAGGAAAGTTGTTTCCCTTCCTGTCTCCCCAAGTAGGCATTAACAACCCTTTGTTAATCCCACTAACAATTTCAAGTGAGTCCCTCTATAGTTCCTTTATTTAACTAATCATATGCACATATATTTATCATTTTCTTTGTTATGCATATTATAAACTATAGAATCTACACATACATATTACTCTGTAACTTTTTAACTTTATTCTGTATCGATATATGTTTAAGACATATGTAGAGATACACCTCGATATTTTACTTGGCTACATAGTATTCTATAGACTAAAATTCCATAATTTAAAAAATTCAATCACTACCTTCTTGACAAGCCTTTAATTTTTTTCTGGTTTTTGTAAATAAGAAAATTGTCATAATAAACATTCTTTAATATATGCATTAAATTTATAAGCAAATAATTTTTTCTGCTGAATATATTCTCAAACGTGTACATTGTGGCATTAAAGACATATACATTTTCAATTTTAATAAAAATATCAGATTACTTTTGTGTAAATTCTGGCAATTTACAATCACACCAACAATGTTAGTGAGTTCCTCATACCCTAGCCAGCACTTGATATTGTCATGATTTTTTTAAAAGATTTTATTTATTTATTTATTTGAGAGAGAGAGAGTGAGCGGGGGGGAGGGGACAGAGGGAGATGAGAGAGAGAATCTCCAGCAGGCTCTGCTCTGAGCCAGACGCAGGGCTCGATCCCATGACCCTGAGACGACAACCCAAGATGAAATCAAAATTGGAAGCTCAACTGACTGAGCCACCCAGGTGCCCCAATATTGTCATTATTTTTAATATTGGAACCTAATGGTTAAAAATGGTAGCTCACTTTTCTTTTAATTTGTATTTCCAGATCACGAAGTTTCATATATTTATTGGACATTTTCCCTTTCTTTTCTGTGGACTGCCTGTTGATATCCTTAGGTCATATTTTTATTGGGCTGTTTATCATTTGCCTGCACATTTGCTGGAAGCTCTTTGAAATATAATCCTTTGTTATGTGTATTGCAAACATTTTTTCTCCAACCTATCTGATTGTCTTCTGACTTTTTAATGTTTTCTTTTGTCATACTGAAGCTCTTAATTTCTGTATAAAGTTCTCTCAAATTTTGTTACTTATTCTTTTTTTCCTGTCTAAGAAGTATACCCCACTGCAATCTGTACCCGAAAAATCTACAGATATTCTCCGCATTCCACAGCTTTACAACAGTAGGTTCCTATGACATCTTCCAGAGCCAGCCTTTGGCTATTTTTTTCCCAAACTCTTTCTACCTACTCTCTTGCCATGCTGCATCCTCTAAGTCACCCTGGATTTGGGGGGAGTTTGTTTTGTTCTTGTCTTTTTTGTTTGCAGACTTAATCTGTTTTGTCAAAGAAGAAAATAACATGGGAATATTATTAGCAAGGGCACTTGTTTGACAAAAGGGCTAGAGAGAAGAAAGTGCATAATGCAAGGAGGGCAAATACATAACACAGGCTGCATTGGCTCGTCAGTGCCTGTGACACACACCTCCCACCGCACGCTACAACACTCCAGTGCTCCCGCGCTCCCATGCACCATGGGTGTGGCCTGAAACCCTTCTCAATAAAGCACCTTTAGCAGATGGTGCTTCTCAAAGATGGCCATAGCTTCCCACGAGCTTTCCAGCACCTTGTTGCCTCCCAGCCAAGAGGTGGAGTCTAATTCCTCTCCTCTTGAGTCTGGGCGGATTTGTGGCTCACTTGTAACCAGCAGAATGTAGCAGAAGCAACTCTGGTGGCCTTCTAAGGTTAAGTCATAGAAGATGATGCAGCTTCTGCCTTCCTAGCAGAAATGCTCTCTCTTAAAGGTGAAGTACATGTCCTTGAAGTCTTCAGCCATTCAATCACCCTGAGGCCACCATGCTATGAGGAAGCCTTGCAGAGAGACTATCTATGGATAAATTAGTTGATCAATCAATAGACGTAGATAGATCTATAAAAAGAGAGAGAGAGATGCCGTGTCAATCCCCAACTGCTCCCGACGCCCACTGCCCTAATCACTGTCTGAGTGTCCTTCATGGGAGACATTCACATGAGCCCTTCCTAAATTCCTGACCTACAGAAGTCAAGTCATAATAAAATGTCTATTGTTGTTTTAAGCCACTGAGTTCTGGGATGATTTGATAGACAACAATACATAATTATAATGGCATACTAGACAGAGACAACCAATGGAATGGAGATGCCCATGAATTGAAACCTATTTACTAACTGTAAGTGAAATTTTAGGCATTTATAAGTAAGATATTTGGGGGGGGGGTTCCTATTTTTTTAATTTAAGTTCAATTAATTAACATACAGTGTATTATTAGTTTCAGAGGTAGAGTTCAGTGATTCATCAGTTGCATAAAAAACAAAGTGCTCATTCCAGCACGTGCCCTCCTTCATGCCCACCACCCAGTTACCCCATTCCCCCTGCCACCACCTCCCCTCCAGCAACCCTCAGTTTCTTTCCTGTGCTTAAGAGCCTCTTCTGGTTTGTCTCCCTCTCTGGTTTCATCTTGTTTTATTCTTCCCAGTTTTTTTTTTTTTAACTAACCAGAATCATGCTGTATGGATTGTTCTTTGATGTGCTTGTTGGAGATGTTCTCAGCCTAGCAACTCCTTTTATCCATTCTATGTTCCACAGAAATAGTTAGATGTTTGGGTTGCTTCATTCTGCTGTTATAATTATGCCCACTTTTGTGCACAAACTTGAGCACAGGGGCTGGAATTTGAGGGGAAGAGTGTCAGTTTGAGTCCTTGTCAGTCTGCGGTCAAGGCGCGTTGACTTGGCATTGAGCAGGTGGCAGGCTGTGCATGCTGACTCTGGCTGGAGGGTGGCTGGGCTGTGAATTTGGGACCCACAGGCTGATGGCATCATATGTGACAGGGACGTGGCCAGTTTTGCTTTTAATTTTTGTTTTTCTGGGAAACTTGATCTCTCCCTCTATTCCAAATGAAAGCCTTGCTGGATCGAGTATTCTTGGCTATAGATTTTTTCCTTTTAACAGTTGGAATTTATCATGCCACTTTCTTCTGGCCTGCAGAGTTTCTGCTGAAAAACCCATTGATAGCCATATGGGGTTTCCCTTGTATGTACCTGCTTTCCTTTCTCTTGCTGCTTTTAAAATTCTCTATCACTACTTTTGGCCATCTTATTTACTTTGTGTCTTGGCGCAGGTCCTCTTTGGGTTGGTTGTGTTGGGGTCTCTCTGTGCCTCCTGGATCTGGATTTCTCTTTCCTTCCCCAGATTCAGGAAGTTTTCAGCTATTATTTCTTCAGACAAATCTTCTGCCCCCTTTTCTCGCTCTTCTCCTTCTGGGATCCCTATCATGTGACTGTTATGCTTGACAGTGTTGCTGAGTTCCCTGGGTCTATTCTCATTTTGTGTATTTTTTCCCCCTCTCATCTGCTTGGTTTGATTACTTTCCACGACTCTGTCCTCCAGGTGGCTGATCCTTTCTTCTACTTCCTCTTGCTTGCAATTTATTCCAGATGGTCTATTTTTATTTCCATTTAGTGAGTCCAATAGCTCTAATTGGTTCTTTTTTACCTCTTCTGTCTCTTGGTGGAGGGTCTCATGGAGGTCCTGCACTCCTTCCTCAATTCTAGCGAGTATCTTTATGAGCATTACTTTAAATTCGCTATCAGACATATTACTTATCTCCGTTTCACTTAGGTCTCCTGCTCTGATTTTGTCCTGTTCTTTGATTTGGGACACATTCCTCTGTCTCCTCATTCTGTCTCTTGCGTTGTCTGTTTTTCTGTGTTAGGAAAGTCAGCTACGTCTCCTGCACTTGAAAGTAGTGGCTTTATGAAGAAGAGGTCCTGCAGTGCAATGTCTGTTCCCCAGAACCTGGTGCTCAGGGGGGTCTCCTATGTGTGTTGCTCCAGGGGTGTCCTACCGTTGTGGCTGGGATGTGTTTGCCTTCAGTCTTGTCTGTGATGACTCTCTGCCTGTTGTGGGCAGAGTCTGGTGCCCGTGGTGTTAGTGGGCTGGTTCGGGGCTGCCTTGGGCTTGAGTTGAGTCAGACCAGGCGTTTGCCAGAGATGCAGTAGCACCAGACTGCAGGCACTGTCCCTGTGTTGTCCCCGGAGAAGCTTTTGTTGGTGGGTGGGGCCTGCTGCCTGCCCCTAGCCCACTGCTGGGGTCACAGTCAGATTGGTGTGTGGTTATCTTCCCCTCTCCCTGGGGCAGGACTCACATTGGAGTGGTGCTGACCCTTGTCTGGGCCACATGCACACTGCCAGGCTTGTGGCACGGCTTTGATGAGATCTTGCCAAGAGCGATCGGAGGGGGTGCATCTGCTTCACTGTGGCCTCTTGTCTATGCGGGCTGCAGAGAGTCTGTTCTGCCAGTTTTCGGACTGCTTTCTGGGTTATTTATGCTGACATGGGTACTCTCTAGATGACCACATGCAAGAGGTGAGCCCAGGGACATTCTACTCCGCCATCTTCCCAGCAGCCTCTCTAAGTAAGATCTTTTTAAACAGAGAGCTTTTATACGTTCTTCAAATCACTCAGTGGTGTTTGTTTGTTTGTTTGTTTGTTTTCACCTTTAGCTATAATGCTGGCCGGCTACCTTTCCAGAAAATTACCTCACCAAGGTTTCCCTATCTTACCATCAAGCCCCACCCCAACTCCCCAGAAAAAAGCATAAGAAAATTGTGGGAAAAGAATCTACAACTAAGTATTGGGGCAGCATTAGAACAGCCTACATACTGTCCTTCAGGCCATATCAGCCCCTCCCTTGACATGCCCGAGCAAAACACGCTTCACCAAGTGCCATGGGATTGTCTGTGCTAAGTCCCTCCAAAGTCTGAAGGAGAGTTCCTTTCTTTCTACATCTTTTTATAATTTTAGAGAACTTCAACACTGTGATCACATACATGCTTCATCTTATTTTTTCTTGGCACCCATTTGCCTCTCTCCTCTCCTCCCCCCCACATACACCCCATCTCCAAGGTAACCCATGCTAACTGCTTACATGTATCCATGTATCCTTCCATATTTCCATCTGTGCTCCAATAACGCTACACAGCCAGAGGCACGTGTAGATTACCATATAAAAAGCTATGCTTTTAAACTTGTTAGTCACACGGGTTGTAACTACTGCTGCTGATGGCAAGTCACACCTCCATGCCTTCTTCTCTTCCTCCCCATTTACCCTTTGATGCAATCGCTCTCCCCTTCTCTCCCTTTCCCGGGTTCAGATCATTTGGAGCCATGACAAGTAGCACTTATGTTTTCATCTCTCCATCCCTCTTTCTTTCCTTCCATCATGCTCTTCCTAGCAATGCTTATTGTTAGTTACTCTTTTGATTTCTTCTCAAGAAATTCAGGCAGTCAAACAGGTGAAATGCTGGACACTTAAGCAGAAACGCGAAAGGATTGGTTGGCAAAGGCTCTTGTCCTTCTTGATTCGGAGGAGAGACAATGCCTCACTGGATGGGCTCATCACTGACCTCACCCTGCAGGAATCCCTTTGCTCCTGCTTTCATGTCTGCTACACATTCCAGAAGGCAAGTTAGAAAAACACTATTAGCTTTTCCAGCTATCATTGTCCTCTTGTCACCATAGCGACAGATGTTATGTGAAATCAGCTGCTTTATTGTGAAAACAATGCAGGTTGGAAACTAGCCTTGGGGAAGTTGCAAAGAACATGAGATTTAATTCTGATATACTCCCCCGTGAGTTCTTTTCTATATTAGCTTTTCTTTTAAATAAACTTTATTGCACAACAATAATACAAAATACAATAAGAAGTCAAAGGGTCATCTTTTAAATTTCTACAATGGTTATTTGATCCAACAGAATGAGACCAGATCTTGGTGGCAGATGTGAAAGCAAAATCAAATATGTATATCCAAAGAACTTCAAAGCAGCCAAAGAAACTATAATGGTCAATGTGTTGTGTACTGAACATTCGTTGAGGTAATTTTATTCTTCTGAACATTAAATTCTATTTCTGGACCAAAATTAGGAATAAAAATACATACACTTGGAATCTGATACTATCCCATTAACTAATTAGAATCCTGATTTGTCATAAATGAGATTGTTCAGCTGCTGATAAATAAAAATAAATAATGGCACAACCAAATTTTTAATGCCAAAGAAGATACGTACGCATCCAGAATGGAATAATACAATGAGGTGAAAAGAAAAGAGTAAGAAAGCTGTGTTACCATCGTCTGTGCCAGCCATGAATTCAGGAGGCATGTTACCTAGAGAGCATGTTTCTGCAAGTGGTCGGGGTGTGCCATTCACTGAATAAGCCATTAAGGTCAGAGGGACTTTGAACTAGATTTGATTTCAAAGACATGAAAAATGCCTGGGCCTTTGCATAAAATTACCCAGGAAAAGTCAGGCATAAGACAAAGAAATGTACACCATCTGGAAATACAGAATTAGAAAAAAATAGTTAGATGGTAGGTAGACACAGTGTAGCTTCAGTTTCTAATCATGCTATTACAACCACACATTAGAACTTAGGTATATTGCAAAGACAAATTTTATGAACTTCTTTAAAATCTTTTTTTAAAGCTGCACCCAACATGGGGCTTGAACTCACGACTCTGAGATCAAGAATTATGTGCTCTTCCAAACTGTGGAAAGAGCCAAGATGACCTTCAACAGATGAATGGATAAAGAAGATGTGGTCCATATATGCAATGGAATATTACTCAGCCATCACAAAGGATGAATACCCAACTTTTACATCAACATGGATGGGACTGGAGGAGATTATGCTAAGTGAAATAAGTCAAGCAGAGAAAGTCAATTATCATATGGTTTCACTTATTTGTGGAATATAAGGAATAGCATGGAGGACACTAGGAGAAGGAAGGGAAAAATGAGGGGGTGGGGAATTGGAGGGAGAGATGAACCACGAGAGACTATGGACTCCGAGAAACAAACTGAGGGTTACAGAGGGGAGGGGGGTGAGGGGATGGGTTAGCCTGGTGATGAGTATTAAGGAGGGCACGTACTGCATGGAGCACTGGGTGTTCTACAAAAACAATGAAGCATGGATCACTACATCAAAAACTAATGATGTATTGTATGGTGACTAACATAACATAATAAAATTAAATTAAAAAAAAGAATTATGTGCTCTTCCAACTGAGCCAACTAGGCGCCCCTTTATGAATTTCTTTAAACAGTTTTGGATATCAGGTTGAATACTCACACCATCTATCAGCCTATTTCCTTGATACTAAATATATGGTAATTCATATAGACAAAATTTTAAATTAAGAATCAAAATCTTTGAAAACCAAAGAAGGAGATCTAGTGAATCTTAAGGAAAGGTATGACTATATTTCTACATGAATTATTCTAACTCTGGCTAGGGAGACTTTCTAGGAGTATAAAGCATTGGTACCAAAAACCTGAATTCAAACTTTGAATCTGCTCCCTATTAGCTGAGTGATTGAGATAAGTTACTTAATTTCTAAACATCAGTTTCCTTATTTGAAACACCCACTTCATGATGCATTGTGAGGATTAAATGAAAGAATGCATGCAAAGAGCTTATTTCAACTTAGAACTTTTATTGTTATTGTTGGCATTCAGCTGTGCAATCCACCTAACAATTTCAACAGCTTTTTTCAAACCTGAGGAGTTTATAACTAATAATATACATTTTAAGCTAACTTTATTAGTATTTGTTTGGAACTGGTATAAAAAGATATGTCCATTGGTCTTCATATTTACATACGATGCCAAACAAGGCCTGAAATCTATCTATTTCATCTGGTGTTTCTGATCAGGACTAGAAATCATCACAGAAAATACTTAAATCTAAAAAGAGTTTTTTTAAAAAGTCTGCAATAATCTGGAGACATCAGAATAAAAATAAGAAATAATGAGAAGAAAGGAAATTGGAAATAAACCCATGTGCTTGAAATACTTATTTCCACAATAAATACTAGCCTTCCATTTGCCATATCACATTAAAAGAATATAAATGTCAATTTCTTTGGAAACTAGGTTGCCTAGGATTTAGATTAACAAGCTAATGTGGATAAATGCACTCCTTCAGCAGTCTGAGGCATCAGAAGAAGAAGAATTGGGAAATAGTGAAGAATTATACAATTATATGACATTTGTTTAATTTGTGAAGTTGACAGGCAGCTATTTACCTCTGAAATTGGTTTCCGAGAAATGAAAAGAACACAGGGAATATGCGGAAAAATCAAATTAGGTTCGGTGATGAGCTTCTCCAAAGGCAGGGTACTTCCGTTGGGAAAGCCACTCCCACCCTGAGCCTTGTCATTTCAGAGCTCACCTTACAGGATCCAAAGTTACATGATTTGGACACAGTGGGTCTCAGACTTTTTTATTTTACATTTTTCCAAGGATGTCCCGAAGTGTCCCCTGGATCCAGCCCTCCGCTCACAAGAAAACATCTTTGGCCTTTTCTTCTGAGTCTCACATCAGATCGTGGAAGGTTGAAGAGAAGACTTTTGGGAAGGGCCGGGAGATGGAAGGTCTGTCTCCAGTTGGTGTTCCTGGAGGAGATGCGTCGCTACCTCCCCTGGGTGTGGAGCAGGGACACGTTCCCCTGCCGACACTGACCTGGAGGGCTCTTCTGTGACTCCCGAGCGACCCTGACCACACCCCGCAACCCCAGTCCTCTCTCCAGCTCCCCAGTTGGAGAAGCGCCACTTAGCTTCCATTTACCACCCTCACGCTTGTTTTCTCTGTTATCCGAAAGGCAGGAAGGTATAATGCAACCCTGAAAGTAAAGAACTGTCTGACTGTAAAGTTAAACCCAAAGTCTGACCTAGGAGAAAACATACTCAGATCCTTGTTTTGAGACAAGCCATCTCAACTTTTACCTCCTCTCTCACAGAGGCAAATCCTACTCTTACCCCATCCCAGGACAAATAACTACATATCCAATACCTACGGGGTACAAACACATTATATATAATCCCATTCAGAAAAAGCCTTCAGGCGTCTGGATTGGCCCAGCGTCTCCCCTAGAGTATCTCTTCTTATGGCTCTCTTACAATCCTTCTTCAGCCTAGTACTACAAGGGCAACACCCAGGAGATCCCAAACTGTGGCAGCTCTAGGATTTCCGTGGGCGCCCCAGGGCCTGTCGTACCTGGGCTGGAACCCTGGGCTGGGCTTTGGGCATGGAGACATGAGGAGTGTTGCATCAGGCAGAGTCTGGTGAATACCAAACTTCAGAGAACACAGATTTCCTCAAGGAAATCAAACAGAGAAGCTTGGAAAAATCATTATACTATACCTCCCCCCCCCTTTCTTCAGCTAAAATATTTTTCATGGGACTATAGGTATGCAAAGTACTTTTAATTCCCGTGCTGGAGAAAGTATGAATTCTAGAGACCAATGCATATTTATTCACTTACCTAGTCTGTTCAACGCATTAAAACTCCACTTATGTGTCCTAAAACTATATTCTAGAGCTGGCAGAAAAACTCAACCCTTCAAACTCCACCCTTGCTCCAGACTCAATTTAGTTTGTCTTTTAATCTTGAAAATGACTCAATTAGAAATAAATCTTTAATTTCTCAGGCCTGGGGTCCGGCCCTTTTGTCAAAGAGGATATTCTTGAACTAATTTCCAAGGAAGCCTTTCTAGCAACACCCGTAACCTGTGCCAAATGGTCTGGCTCATTAGGGAAAATTTCTGGTAAACATCCCCCAACATCTGGATATTTGATCACTGAGCTTAACGACTTTGGCAACCTTCTTGTTGTTGTTCACCTTAATGGTTATGAAAACCTGGACCGTGTTTAAGGACCAGAAGGAGCTAAGTGCTTTTAGCGGAAATTCAGTAAACACACAAGAGAAGAACAACATGAAGTTCCTGGCATAGCATGCCAAGAGTGTTTTTTTTCAAACTCAGGTCTGATGCCAGGTTAGCAATTTGGTGAGATGTGAGCACTACTTCCCACAATTTCTGATTCTTCAGCAATCAACTGCTTGTCTTCTCCTTTCTCTGCATGGTTCTCACCTCCCTGGGGAATCTCAGAGATGGGGGCAAAGTTTGCCTAATTTACCTTCAGACCCTTAAGTTTGTTCATGTTCAAGATTAAGTCATCAACGAGTTTAAATTAGTTAATATACATATATTTCCCTCCCAACTCCAGATCACTCTGGAACTAAAAGGGAAGCTGTAAGGTGTTCAAGACAAATTGTCAATGCTTTCACTCTATTAGAAATTCTTCGGTAGCAAGAACACAACACATTCCGCTTGTTTCTGGGAGCACTGGTTTCTCTTCCTTGCATCTGCCTCTCTTCCTCCTCTTAGTTCTTTGAGCCCTGAATACATTTCCAGTAACGCACTCTTTGTCTGGGCTTAGTGACATCACTCACTAAATATTAAAACAAATACTTGTAAAGCACTAAAAGATTGTAGAACGAGCAGTAGTGATAGCAATGTTTTGGGACTTGCTTTCACGGTTGACTTTAAGAAACCACAAGCTTCAAGAATTTACATTTCTGATGCCTTGAAAATAGAATTAAGTTCTAGATAGATAAGATAGTGGAAATTGCCATGTTCTATGTACTTCAAAACATGTATTTACTAAAATCTTTTAAAATTCACTTATCTTTTTTCTTCCTTTTTATTTAACTTTAAGAAATAAGTTTTAACTTCCACTATAAAACAGACTATGGTGATGTGAACGAAACAATATGGCTTAAAATTAGGTTTTCTCAGGGTGCCTGGGTGACTCAGTTAGTTAAGCATCTGACTCTTGATTTCAGCTCAGGTCATGATCTCCGGGTCATGCGATCCGGCCCCCTGTGGGTTCCATGCTCAGCAGGAAGTCTGCTTGAGATTCTCTACCTCTGCCCCTCCACCCCTATTCTCTCTCTCAAAATAAATAAAATCTTCTTAAAAATTAGGTATTCTCTAGGTTATTTGTGCAAGTCCATACATAGTTAGGTGTTCATAATAAATATTGTATTTTCCACACTGAAATTACTGTTGTCCTCCTTGATGACATAAAAATTTGTGGCTTTTATTAGCCATTTTTTGTAAAGCATCTAGATACGTGTTTCGGAAAAAAAAAGGAAGGAAGGGAGGGAAGGAGAGAGAGAGGGAAAGAAGGAAGGGAAAAAAATGAGGGAGGAAAAGAAGTTGATTCTCTCTATGAATAATCCACTGCCCTATCTGTAGGCAGCCATCCAGGCACAAATGTTAGATTAGTTAGAAAAGGGGCACCTGGGTGGCTCAGTCAGTTAAGCATCTGCTTTCAGCTCAGGTCATGATCTCAGGGTCCTGGGATCAAGTCCCACAGGAAGCCTGCTTTTCCTTCTCCTCCCCACTTGCTCGTGATCTCTGTCGCTATCTCTGGCTGTCTGTCTCTCTCAAAAAAAAAAGCAAAATCTTTAAAAGAAAAAAAAGATTAGTTAGAAAATAACTTGTCAAACCTTCTCAGTTCATTCTTAAATCATAGAATTTGCCCTTAATACATAGTGCAGTAAATTGTCCCCAATTCTAAATTCTCTTTCCTCAAAATTTTAGTTATGCATTTTCATCAATCCCTCCTTTTTAATTTATGTGTATGAGTCACTCTTGTTGAGAATCATTCAGGGAAGAGAGATGTGAAATGTGAAAGTGAGTATTCTCATGTTCTGTTGAAATATAAACTGGTACAAACTTTTCCATTTGTATGGTTATAATTGAACAACTGAACACTAAATATTTCATATAGCAATTTTTTCTTAAAAGGAAAAATATTGGAAGTAACCTCAGTACCCTACAATGAGGAAATCAGTTGAGTAAATTGATTGAAGTCCTCACAATAGACTAGTACACAATCATTAAGAAGTTATAAGGCAACACACCTAGTGTTGAGAGTATGATTTTCAAATGGTTAAAAAAGTGATTGTGTCATGGATTTTATTTAAATCATTAGTTAATGAGGGAACAGTAAGATGGTAAAACTGGCCCAAAGAGCATTTGAGAAGATACGCATTTATAGGCAGTGTAATAAACAAATGTTCAGAAAAGATTGCAGGGTTAGAAACAAAAATAGGTTAATGTCCAAGAGGGCAATGAACCGTAACCTTTGGGATTACCGCATCCCCCCTCCACTGGCCCACCAACCCAAGAGAAATTCTCTGTGTCTCAACACAAATCTACAAGTTAACCTCTGCCTGGGCAGAGTTGCAAAATAGTCTGTTCAGGCAATAGAAAAATCAAGACAAGTTGCAAGCCTGGCCATGCCCTGGAAAGACACCAACTTAGCTCTTCCCTATTACTAGGTTTCAGATAATGTTTCTGACACTACCTTGTAGGGTTGATGTGAGAATTGCATGTGTTAATACGTGCAAAGCACAGAGAAAAGTGCCTGGCCCAGAGTAATCATCAGTTACCATCATCATCATCATCATCATCATCATCATCATCATCATCACCATCACCATCACCATCACCACCATCACAGCTGGACTTTCATATTTTATTCATTGATTAAAAACCATTTACTTATAAAAGGAAAGGAGACAAAGCAGATGACAGAGTAGGAGTTTTCTATGTATGTGAGAATTTGGAAGTTGAGAAAAAAAATCATCACAGGACTGAGTCTTTTCTAAAAGAGGGCACTGGAACATTCTTTTTTTTTTTTTTAAGATTTTATTTATTTATTTGAGAGAGAGAGAACGAGAGACAGAGAGCAGGAGAGGGAGGAGGGTCAGAGGGAGAAGCAGACTCCCTGCTGAGCAGGGAGCCCGATGTGGGACTCGATCCCGGGACTCCAGGATCATGACCTGAGCCGAAGGCAGTCGCTTAACCAACTGAGCCACCCAGGCGCCCTGGAACATTCTTAAGAGGTGCTATTTCACTTTATTTGCCTCTAGAACATCGTGGGCCTGGGAGGTGGGAATCAACATCTTCTAGTGACAAAACTTAAAAGGTCTTGAACATTGGGATCAAGAATGAAACTAACTAGGCAGTGGGAGGCAGGGAGGAGGAGGGCTTTTTAGAATACATATTATCAGCAGCAAAGCAAAATGAATTTGAAAGCAGCTCAATAGAGGATGATGAATAAGTTCTGCAGAGTTAGAAATGGTAAATGGGAATTAATTTTATAATGCCCATAATTAACTCTTTTAGGACTTATGAAATGTCACTTTTGCTTGCTTTATTTAACATGTTGCCCCATTTATGTTGTTTTAATAGGTTAAGAGCCTATTATAACAGCTTTCAGGACTTCACGTGCATCCTCAGTCCCCCGCCCCCAACTCTGTTTTCCCTTCAAGTCTTAGGTTCCTCAATCATAAATTCTTCCTCCACAAAGATTCCAAGAACCCTCACAGCAAGTCCCATTTGTACCTCAGGGTTTGTGCAAGAGATCATAACCTTACAATCTCTATTTCTTTTTTTTTAATTTTTAAAAAAATTATTTTAGAGCGAGAAAGAGTGAGTGGAGAGGGTGGGGAGGCAGAGGGAGAGGGACAAGCAGACTCTATGCTGAGTGCAGAGCCTGACTCGGGGCTCGATCCCATGACTCTGAGATCACGACATGAGCCAAAACCAAGAGTTGGATGCTTAACCAACTGAGCCACCCAGGTGCCCTCAATCTCTATTTCTTAATTTCTAGTAAAAACAATAGTCAAAAGAAATAATCCTCACAGAGGGTTGGCCAAAAGTTAGGAAAGCCATTTACTCCAATTGCTCTTATTTTAGTAAATAGACTCCTAGGAATGTGATCAGAGTTTTGGACCTCCTCCCTAGAAAAAAAAAAAAATTCGCATTCATTCATATAGACAACATTTTGTATATAAGTCCAGGAAGGTGATTGAGCCACTGAAATCCCTCTCTGGATCAGTTGAGCATATATTAAAAGCTGCTGTTTTAAGTTTGCTTTTTAACCTTTTCTTATAGAGAATCTCAAACACACAAGAATAGACCAGAATAAGCAGAATAGTATAATGAACCTAAATGTACACATCACCCAATCCCAACAGCCGTTAGTCCCAGGACAATTCTGTGCTGCTTTCATCTTAATCTGTCTTTGAATCAAGCCAGACCATCAGATAACCATACTTCTGAGATATATTATTAGCCCTTAGACTGCTTTCACCAAATTACGTTTAGGCATGGTTATAACTTTGGAATGCCTTGATGAATACTCAAAGAGACCCCTAAAAAAATTTTGCTTTTGCACTTCTTATAAATTCATGTTAAGGAAGTTGTGCACTCCGTACACATCCATTCCTCTCTTAGGGCTCATTACTAGGACAGGTCTATACTTGTCCTAAACTATTTCTCTGAGATTATTTCATGAATATTATGAATCCTATAATTGATCATTTTCTATTAAAGTATTTGGTGTGTAGTTTAAATAGTGGTTGCAATTGTGAGTGCCTCTTCTTTTTTCATTACATTTAAACTCATTTTTTGGCTTAAATGTTGACTTTTGGTGTAGTTGTCGGGTATCCTGCCACTTCATTGAACTTCAATTAATTCTTAGAATTTTTCTGTCAAGTCTCTTGAGTTGTCTATGTATGATGATATATGATAAGTGTATGATAATGTCATCCAAAAATAATCATGTTGAGACTTCCTTTCTAATATCTTTCTATTAATCCAGTTTTATATCCAATAGCACTGCCTAGAAATTCTAGACTGTTATTAAATAATAATATTGATACAGGATCACCTAATGTATTTCTAACTTTAAAGGGAATGTGTTTGAATTTCAGCAATAAATGGGCTCTAGGTTATTGATTTCAAATTGATATGCCTTATCACATTAAGGAATGTTCTTTCCATTTTTACATCACAAAGAGTTTAGTTTTATTTTATTTAAATAAAAAATAAGAGGATTCTCTCAAATACTTATATAACCTTCTTTGAGATGAACATATTCCATTCTTAACTTACTCATTCAGGTTATTTCAGTAATTCCTAATATTAGATTTAACTGCCATTGTTTTCCTAAAATAAACTCCATTGCACCTGATAGGTTATTATCTTACATACTACTAAATTTTATTAGATCCTTTGTTTATAAATTTTCACATAAAGTAAGATTGGCTATGGCATCTTGTCTGTATCTATTTGATATTGGGATTGTGTTTATTTCATAAAATGAAGTGAACAATATTTAATATTTTTCTCTACTCCAAATTCATTTCTATAACCTGGGAATAAATTGATCCTGGAAAGTAGGAATCAGTACACCTATAAATCAATCCCAAGTTTAGAGTCTTTGGAGGAATATTTCTCAATTTATTCCATATTCATGTTTTGTGCAATTAAAAAAAAGCTAATAAGTGGTTTTACTTTTTAACTTATTTTTATTTTTGTTAAAATATAAAGACCCAAACTATGCCCTTAAAATGGGTGAATTTTATAATATGTAAATTATACTTTGATTTTTTTTAAGACTTTGTTTATTCATTTGACAGAGGGAGAGAGAGCACAAGCCAGGGGAGCTGCAGGCAGAGGGAGAAGCAGAGCAGGGAGCCTGATGCGTGACTTGATCTCAGGACCCTGGGATCATGACCCGAGCCGAAGGCAGACACTTAATTGACTGAGCCACCCAGGCGCCCCTATATTTTAACTTAAAAAGTGAATCAGGGCAGGGGAAGCATAGAAGGAAAAATCTGAACTCTTTTGGACTGCCTAATGCTTAAAAACATTTTTTTTAAGCCTCTACATTTAAATGTAGTCCGACGGTGTTTATAGATATTTCATTTTTCTTCTGTGATTATAAGAAGAAACAACTGGAAAGACTGTTGTTTAAAATAGCTATAATAAATTTCTTTGTAACAAGCCAATGCTGTCTTGCACTATGAAAAGGAAAGCAGCATAGAGACTGGGATATCCAGGTGGCTGACGTTCACGGTCATTTGTTAATTACTGTAGCACAGAAGAAACCTAAATTTGGTGCTCAGTCCTAGTACTAATCCTTTTGAGTCTGTGCTAAGGTATATTATATTAAAACCTGTGGTACCTGGTATATATTCGGTGACTGTGAATTGTATTCATTTATTCATGTAATTTTGGTATCCTATTGAGGAACCTGTTGTCAAAATATTTGGAGGTTTATTGAAAGAAATGGAAAAACTGTTTCCTTTGTAAACACAATATGAATCATTCAGAGAAGGGGGACATCTGAACTTGTTCTTTCTATTGTTAATCCTCAGTCTTGAAAAAGAGAATTGATAACCAGATTGGACAGACAGCAGAATTCTAAGTAAAAGAAATTATATTAACTGTGTGCCTGGTGCAGGATTTCACATCCAGTCCCTGATAAATCTCATAACATCCAGACCTCAGCCATGATTAAAGGAGTCTGTGGAGAGAGTTAAGAAAACATTTGGAAGACCGATGAAGCCTTCCAAGGACTGGTCAGAGATGATCTTCAGCATCACCCAGCCACTGACAAAATCCTGCTGCCAATCCACTCTTGGTAACTGAATCACTATAGAAAACATACACTCTATAAGAGATGCAGATGTTGCTAAAGCTTTGTGAGATCTTTTGGAAGGTTTCTGCTGACAAAGAAAATTTTGCCTCCCTAACATTTTGTAACTAATAGTAATGGTAGACAGGATTATTCAGTTCACTGAAAAGTCTTTGAATACCTTAGCACAGACTGGGCTAAATCTAAGAATAAGATGAATTGAGATTAAATTTATTAGCCCAAGCATATGGACAAGTAGGATCCAACAGAGACTTGTATCCAAAAGCCGGAAGGAGCATCCCTGGGAAAAGGAAAATCGGTGGGGGGGTGGGGGAGGAGGTCATTAGGAACATCCAGTAGAAATGAGGAAGTTGGCAGAAAGATGATCTTTGAAACTCAGTACACCTTCTTCAACTCATCACAGGATATAGACCTGTAGTCTCTAGGTTGAAGTCCTCTCTTACAAGTTACCTGAGTTTTGACAGTCCCATTGGCTTAAGACTGGATAATCAATAACTATATCTTACTGAAGAAACTAATGCAAATTCTTTGCCCACAACATATTAGTCTCCAGACTAGTTGAGACTGGTAACTAACAAAACATTATATGTTCTGTAGAAGAAAAACTATGTCAACCAAGATTCCAGCTTCTCAGAGTATCACATGGATATTTCCCAACATTCTATACAGTGTGGACTCAGAGGCTCTCTGACATAATCTCACAGGTTTTGGTTGGTTTGGTGAGTCACGCAGACCATGCAATTCATCACTGGCATCTAGGGAACCCATTTCTTCTGGGGTATTCTAGGAAAACCTCAGAATCCCATCCCCTCTCCATAATCTGGTCAGGATTTACAATAGAGGAGCGTTCCCCTTCACCGAAGGCTAACTCTATGTGTGCTTCAGATCCTGTACCTTAACAAGTACTTCAATGAGTGAGAGCCCCATCCCTTCTCCTTCCTGTGTCTTCAATCTCTGCCTCTCCCTTCTGTCTTCTCTCATTAAAAACAAACACAAAATCAAAGAGTTCCCCGCCCCACTCCATCTATTTCTCTCTCTCCTCCTTTCCATAACCAAATTTCTCAAAATGGTGTCTGTTCTTACTACATCTGTGGCCTCATCTCCTGGACAATCTTCCACCCTCTCTGCTATGGCTGCCACCCCACCATTTTTCCAGAAGGCCTCATTCAAGCTCTACGATGTTGCCAAACCCAAACCCTAATTAATGTCAACTTTTCGTGCATAACTGTTTTGTTCATCTCATACCCCCAGGGCCTGGCACACCAGAGACATTCAGTATATATCTGTTGAATAAATATTTTAAGTTCTAGCACTCAGGGCAGGAGGCATTATTCTAGCAGTACTTCTCTGAGCATTTTCTTTGTTCACAGCTCTTTGATCCCTGCAAACCCACATCATAACTGCGTGTGAAATCTGAGGAAAAGTGTTCTTTGAGCAATCGAAAAGAGAATGGTGGTTATGCATGGCAAGATGAAATAAAAAATCCTCGAGATCAAAAACCTCGATTGGCTATCTAATACAACCCACATGCCGCACAAACATCGTCAGTCAGCTATAGGGAATACTAAAGTCTGGAAATGTTCACTAGATTACTTCAGGTCTGGGAGATATTGGATGGTAGAGCTGAGGCTAGACACCAGTTGTCCAGCCAGGGCTGTTGGCAACATGCACATACCTGATGATGACATCCTGGGGATAGACCTCTAGGACTGGAGAATAGCACAAACACTGCATTTGCAGTTACTGAGCATTTTCTTTGGCTACTTGGATTTCAAACTTCATCAAACTTCAATTCTGTATGGAAATGGAATTCCAAATATGGAATTAGCCAGGTGTCATCCACAAAACAAGAGCTGGGCAAAAGATCTAAATTTGGTTCTCTGGTGCCATTTGTTGGAACTTTTTCATCTCAAGATTTTGCTGTTAAGCTGAGCAGCATCAGGTTGTCTCCAGACCTGCAGGAAAAAGCTTCGATTCTGCTTTCGCTTCACTCTATCCTCTCTGTGTGACCTTAGGCACATTACCACAGTTTTCATTCTCCTGTTCATTCATCCACTCGGTTGTTCACTTAATAGCCCTCTCTTGAGCACTTTGTATTTGCAGGGCATCGTGTTGGGTGCAACGATGTGTGAGATGTCGTCTAGTCCTCAACAAACTTGTAAAAGAAATGAGAGAGGGGAAGAGCGATTTGTACACTTTAGGAGGTAAATGAGCATGTAATCCAAAGATCTGCAGGAAAAGAGTGAAGCAAAAAGGAGAGGAAATCCTAAGAAAGAAGGAAAAACTACACCTTGAAATTTATTCATCCTAAATTATTTATCGTGTTGGTGCTGTACCTGAATGTGATCAATGAAATCTTTTTTTTTTTAATGTTTTATTTATTTATTCATGAGAGTCAGAGAGAGAGAGAGGCAGAGGCAGAGGGAGAAGCAGGCTCCCCGCCTAGCAGGGAGCCCGATGCGGGACTTGATCCCAGAACCCTGGGATCATGACCTGAGCCGAAGGCAGACGCTTAACCATCTGAGCCACCCAGGCACCCCAAGTGATCACTGAAATCTTTAACTATGGCATGACAGAAAGAGCATGAGAAGACCAGGTCCCACGGTGGTCGCACACTTACTCTGCATCCTTTAGGCCAGTCCCTTAACCTTTTCAGTAAAACATGGTAATAATAAACTATTTTACAAGATTGCTATAATGTATGTAAAGTGGTCTTTACATATAAGCACGTTCATGTATTATTTCATACTGTATCTTGCTTTCCCATAGGCTACTATTAGAACCAGCTTCCAAAGATTCTGCTAACTACAAGTCAGGGACTACACTTAGAGGATAATCTAGGTTGAGTTTCAGGAGACTATGGATTCGTTTTTCATTTATTATCTACGAGTCTATGCGCCTCTGTCCTCTCATCTGAAAAATAAAAGTAATAATGCTTATGCTAACAGGCTTATAGGGTTGACATGAAAATCAAGAAAAACAATGTTTGGAATGCTTTAAAAGGGAATAAAACTGCTAAGTATTAAGGAACAAGAGGAAACTCATCAGCCCTTAAAAAGAGAAGTGTTTTACTTCTGGGTCTACTCATTTTCCTTGGAATGCCAACCCCATGAAATAGTGTCATTAACATTTTGATTGGCCATCCTTTCTTGAATCTCTTTATGCCTATAAAACCCCTCACACACCCCCTCCACACACATACATAGTATTTCATGTGAATAAACTTTCACAACATGTGGTTTTTTTTTTTAACAGTATTTGGTTTTTATATTTATTTATTTATTTATTTATTTATTTATTTATTTATTTAATTTATTATGTTATGTTAGTCACCATAGAGTATATCATTACTTTTTGATGTGGTGTTCCATGATTCATTGTTTGAGTATAACACCCCATGCTCCATGCAATACGTGCCCTCCTTAATACCCATCACCAGGCTCACCCACCCTCCCACCCTCTCCCCTCTGAAACCCTCAGTTTGATTCCCAGAGTCCATAGTCTCTCATGGTTCATCTCCCCCTCTGATTTTCTTCCCCTTCATTTTTCCCTTCTTTCTCCTAATGTCCTCCATGCTATTCCTTATGTTCCACAAATAAGTGAAACCATATGATAATTGACTTTCTCTGCTTGACTTACTTCACTTAGCATAATCCCCTCCAGTTCCATCCATGTTGATGCAAAAGCTGGGTATTCATCCTTTCTGATGGCTGAGTAATATTCCATTGTATATATGGACCACATCTTTATCCATTCGTCTGTTGAAGGACATCTCAGCTCTTTCCACAGTTTGGCTATTGTGGACGTTGCTGCTATGAACATTGGGGTCCAAGCACCCCTTCTTTTCGCTACATCTGTATCTTTGGGGTAAATAACCAATAGTGCAATTGCTGGGTCATAGGGTAGCTCTATTTTTAACTTTTTGAGGAACCTCCACACTGTTTTCCAAAGTGGCCAAACACAGTCACCTTCCTTCAACTTTGACTCTTCACCAAAGCATTTTTCAACAGTTAACTCAAGCTGTATCTCCCTTTTTGAGCCCCTCTTAAAAACTGCTTCCACAAGGTGGAATTTCTCCTTAGCCCCTGGACCGCATAAGTGCCCAATGCTTATGGCACTTCCTTCCCCCCCCAGCTATTATTATCTTCGTAAAAACAGGGACTATGTTTTATCCCCACTTCATATCACTGGTACATTATAGGCACTGAATAGATAATCAAGAAATGAGTGAAGGAACAAATGGATGAATGAATGAATGAGTGAACTGTTACCTAAAATATACACACAAAAAAATTTTAAATGGTCTCTTTCTAAATTAGGAGGCAAATCATAAAACTGTTTTCATTATATATGTCTCAATTGTATGTGTAGACCTCATTAAAGCATATATAATTTTAAATTACATATATAGCCAAATCCAAAATATAATGCTTGCAAAAGTTCAATGATACGTTGAGAATAATTTCTTATGATTCAAAATCTTTTCTTTTTTTGCATGATTCCATTTATATGAGGTATCTTATGTAGTTAAACTCAGAAATAAAGAGTATAATGGTGGTTGCCAGGGTCTTGGGGAAAAGGAAAATGGTGGTTGCCAGGGTCTTGGGGAAAAGGAAAATGGTGGTTGGCAGGGTCTTGGGGAAAAGGTGGTTGCCAGGGTCTTCATACCCGTTGCTGCACAAAGGGTATGAAGTTTTAGTTTTGCAAAATGAGTTAATTCTAGAGATCCACTGTACAACATTGTACCTATAGTTAACAACACTGTATTGTACACTTAAAAATGTGTTAAGAGGGGATGCCTGGGTGGCTCAGTAGGTTAAGTGTCTGCCTTTGGCTTGGATCATGATCCCGGAGTCCTGGGACTGAGCCCAGAGTCAGCGTCCATGTTCCACGGAGAGTCTGCTTCTCCCTCTCCCTCTGCTTGTGCGCTCTCTCTCTCTGTCATATAAATAAATAAAATCTTTTTAAAAATGTATTAAGAGGATAGATCTCATGTTAAGTGTTCTTACTACAATAATAAAAAAAGAGGAGCTGTCACCACATAACATATAATTAGATTATTCCATTTACTCAAAGCTTTACATCACTTCCTTTGATGTTCAGTAATCTGCTAAACTACAGTAGGCAAATTTTCTTTTTTAATCTCATTTTCCTTTGTTTAGCTCCTTGTTATACTTGATAAAGAAGCTCAAAATTTTAAAAAAATTAAAAATAAATCTAAAGCCCACAGGTGAATCAGGAGAAATTATAGAGCCATTGGATTTAGTCAACCCTTAAAAGCCTGTCTCAAATGTCACCTCCTCTGCAAAGTATTCCCTAAATCCCAAGGCAGGATGAATCTCTCCTTCCTCTCTGTTCTTACAGCTCTGTAGCTGTAGGTTATGTTAACATTTATTGCATTTCCAACTCAGCAACGTATTACATTTCTAACTCAACAAAGGGAGGAAATATGTCATGGCTAGCCTTGTATCTGAGCCTAGCATACCTGGCATACAGTAGGTGTTCAGTAAATATTCGATTGCTGAGTGAAGGTAAACACTTTTAGAGGTGCTTGGAAACTATGTTATTTTGTATATAAAGTAGCATCCTTCAGTTGATTAAGTAGCAAATACATTAAGAGAAGGCAGTGGCTGATCGTTAATTAGAGGTCTGCTCTAATAGTCCTTGCATTTGTTTGGTTACTAAGCCCGGTTTGGGGGGGGGGAAATTCACAAGTGATTTTTGAAGTCACCAACATTATCCTTTTAATATATTTCCCCATGGGTTTTTGCCAACCCCACCCCCACCAACAATCTTGACGAATCTCCTGAAGTTTTTCTCATTTTAATTCCTACAGTACTTGACAGGTTAAAGCATTTTATAATTCTGATTTTCTGTTCCATGAAGCTGTCTAAATATTCATGGTTAGCTTTTTGATTCAAAGTCTCGTCAGAGAATATAGTGAACCGAAGTTATTAGAGATTTTATGTGTTAAGTTTGAGAACAGTTGTCCTAGTGAGATTATAATATGTATTGCTGATATCACTGCTCCTTCATTGTTCTCCAGGATGAAATATGCCAGCTCAGATTAGCTGGAGGTTTTGTCAGGAAGAATAAATGTGCAGCAATTCTAAAATTTTCATTTGCACAGAATCACCTATGAATCATGTTAAAATACAGATTCTGATTAAATCTATCCTGGTGGGGTCTAAGGTTCTGAATTTCTAAAATGTGTCCTGAGGTTGTCAATTTTCTTGGTCCATGGACTGCCCTTTGAGAGGTAAGGCAATAAAGAATAAGAAAAAGTAATTGCTGTCAACTTCATTTCCAATGACAATCTCCCAAGTCTTAAATCACTGTGAACTTAACCATTGCCAATTGAGACCCCAGTTATTGAACTTGTTTTATGAAAAGCAGGATACGTATTATCAGTTCATTCACCCTTTTTATTTCTTGAATGGTTTCTATGGAGAACTAATTTAAAATGAGAAAATCCTTACTAAATTTAATTTTGAGATATTATCACCTTTGCTGCCAGAGAAAACATTCCATCCACTCAAGCGTATTTCCAAGATATTAAATTTAATGGAAGAATAAGTAAAAAATATATCATGTTCTACATGCAGCACAAACTCCAGAGACTGAGCTCAATACTGGCATTCCAGTTCACGAGAACATACAGATGAACTATCTCAAAGGGAAAACTCCCCCTGCCTAAAGTGAAAGCAAACACTACTTAAAAAGATCTTACCGAATCCATAGATTGATGTGGGGAGAACGGACATCTGAACAGAAGTTGAGTCTTCTGATTCATCAACATGGTATATCTCTCCATTTATTAAGGTCTTTTTTGATTTCTCTCAGTTTTGTAGTTTGCACTATAGTGATCTTCTACATATTTTATAAAAGTTACTGCTAAGTATTTCATGTTTGGGCATGCTATAATAAATGACTTTCTACAATTTTAGTATCTAATTGTCATTGCTAATATATCAAAGATGCAATTACAGTTGTCTCTTGGCCTTGTATCCTATGACCCCACTAAGCTCATTTATTAGTTCTTCTAGGTTTTAAATACACTCTCTTGATTGGTCTGGCAAGAGCCTTGTTTGTTTGTTTTTCTTTCATAGAATAAGGATTTGCTGTTTTTTAAAAATGTTCTCAATTATTTCTCAATTTTCTATTTCATTGATTTCTGCTCTTGTTTTACTATTTCCTTCTACTTACTTTGTATTTAATTTCATCCCTTTTTTTCTGGCTTCTTAAGGTGGAAGCTTAGATCATTGATTTGAGTCCTTTCATTTTTCTACTATAACATTTAAAACTCTAAATTTTCCTCTAATCACTACTTGAGCTGCATCCACAACTTTTAATATGCTTTGTTTTTATTTTCACTCAGTTTGAAATAATTTATAACTGCCCTTGTAATTTCTTCTTTGATCCATGGATTATTTGCACATTTGTGGCTTAATTTCCAAATGTTGAAGCATTTTCCAGAAGTTTTTCTCTTATTTCTTTCTATCTTAATTCCTCTCTGAAAAGAATGTTTATTTGAGTAGAATATTCTATAAATGTCAATTAGGTCAAGTTGCTTGACAGTGTTACTTTAGTCCTCTTCATTTTTGATTCATGTATTTTGGAACTCTGTTATTGGATTTATACATATTTATTACTGTTTTGTCTGCTGGATGAATTAATTTTCCCCTTTATTGTTATGAAATGACACACTTTATCCCTGACAATCTTCATTCTGAAGTCATCTTTGACTGATATTAACATATCCACACCAGCTTTCTTGTATGTAGTATTTGCACAGTATATATTTTCTCACCTTTTACTTTTAATTTATGTCTTTATAATTAAAGTGTGCTTCTTGTATATAGCATACCATTGAGTCTTGACTTTTTATTCAATTTAAGAATACTTACCTTTCAAATGCAAAAATTAACTTTTATGTTCATCTAAAAATTAACTTTTATCTATTAGTATCATTTTCCTTCCACCTGAAAAATTTTCTTCAACATTCCCTGTAATGAAAGTATGCAGGCAACTAATTTTCTCAGGTTTTGTCTCTAAGAAAGTTTCTTCTTACCTTAATTTTTGAAGAATTTTTTGCTGGTTATATAATTCTGGGTTAATATAGTTTTCTTTTGGCACTTTAAATGTGGCTTATACAGTTTATGCCCCAAAGTCTGCTCTCATTTTTATCTTTTTTTTTTTGAGATTTTATTTTATTTTTTTTGACAGAGAGAGAGAGACAGTGAGAGAGGGAACATAAGCAGGGGAAGTGGGAGACGGAGAAGAAGGCTTCCCGCCGAGCAGGGAGCCTGATGCAGGGCTCGATCCCAGGACCCTGAGACGATCACCTGAGCCGAAGGCAGATGATTAATGACTGAGCCACCCAGGTGCCCCTCTCATTCTTATCTTGTAACTGGCCTTTAGAAATGTATGATTTGTCAGTATGGGATTGAGTATATGAAAGTGTGGATATGTGGGTGTTTATCCTTGTTTAGATTTATTGAGCTTCTTGAATCTGGGATTTATAGTTTATCAAGTTTGGAATTTTTTTAGGCATTATATCTTCAACTATTTTTTCCATCCCTCATGCAACTGTAATACCTTCTTGGACTCCAATTATAAGTATGCCAGACTCTTTGATACTGTCTCATAGGTCACTAAGGCTCTGTTTACTTTTTTTTCCAATGGTTTTTCTCTATTTCATTTTGGCTAATTTTATTGCTACGTCTTCAATCTCACTAATCTTTACTTCTACAGTATCTAATCTGCTCTTAATCCTATCCAGTGAAATTTTCATTTCAGATATTTTATTTTTGATCTCTGGAAGTTCCATTTTTAATCTTTCCCTTCTCTTTTCATTATGTTATGTCTTCCTTTATGTACTTCATATACTTATCATTCCTGTTCTAACAATATTATCTACCAATTTCATCATTTTCATGTCTATTTTTCTTGACAATTTTTCTTATTGTCATGGGTCACATTTCCTGCTTCTTTGAATATCTAGTAATTTTTTTTTTTTATTAGATGCTGGACTTTGTCATTATGAGGTGTTGAGTATCTGGACTTTGCTGCCTTCCATTAAAGATCAGTGGTCTTTGTCTTAAAGATAGTAGGCTAGTTTGATCCCTTGGATCAAACAAAAACAAGCTTTGTTTTAAGCTTTGCTAGAATGGTGCTAGGGTAGACTTCATTCAAAAGACAGTTCAGCTTTACTACTAAGGCATCATCACTCTGAGATCTCCATCATATGTCTCAGATGATCACTAAGAAATTTTCACTTTGCCTGGCCAGTTGAAACATCTCCCTGTCCTGTGTGAACTCTGGGAATTCTTCTGCTTATGACACCCTTGGCTTTCTTTGCCTTGTAGTTTCATGCTATACTTGTGTGGCCTAATACTTAGCCAAGATCCAAGAGGACCCCTGTACAGATTCCTGGAAGTCTTCTTATGCGTAACTCTCCTTTTCCCAGAACTCTGACCCACAACTTCCAGCCATCACAGCTTCCTTGAACATTGATCTCCACCTTCAACTCTGTAAGGCCACCCATGTTTTGGGAGGGCTCCCTTCCCAGTCTGGAATTTACCTTTGGGTAAAAGCTGAGACATGTAGAGCTTGTTTCTCTTCTCTCAAAGATCACATTATTCTGCTTGTTTCTAATATCTAAACACAGTTGTGTTATATATTTTGTCCAGTTTTCAAGTTGTTTGTGGTCGGGGGGGGGGAATTATCTCTGGTCATTGATACTTCATCATGGCCAAGAGTGGAAGTTTGAAGTCATTTTTCATAAATGACATTGTAAGACTAGGCAATGTGTTTAAAAGCCCAGGTGATATAGTGTGCCACAATATTGAGGTGAGGGGAATACTATCCATTTCTGTGAGGAATAATTACGGCTTTACTCAGTAAGGACTGAAGGGAAGGCAGTACCACACTATGATCTCGGTGTTTCCACCTTTGGGATGGAGCAAAGAACACCACTCTGTTCTGGACAGCGTTCTTCTAAAGAGGCAACAGAGACATTTATGGCAGAACATAAGCAGTGAATGATAAAGCTTCAGAAGCTGATATTTGGGCAGCTCCTTGGCAGAAGAATAGCAGTAAACAGCACCTAAGGCAGAAAATACTTGAGGAGTCTTTTGGGATATTCTTGCAATATAGGGAGGAATGACCTGGAAAATGACTGACTTATTTTTTATGGAAAATTAGATCTCTAAACTTTCATTTCCAAAGCCATAGTACATTGTCTTTTTGGTCTAGAAACAATGGGGAAAAAATATAATTCTCAATATGTAAATATTCTGTCAAAAATATTTATTGAGACTTTATGTGTACAAAGGAAAAGTTCCTGTCATGGAGGAAGGCCTCCAAGACACCTGAAGGAAAGACAACTACATTGGGCCAATAATTATAAGAATATGTTCAAGGTGTAATGAGTGCACAAATGAGTGCAGTAAATGCTGTTTGGATGACAGCCAAACATATACAGTTCAAACAGAGTTTTCATCATAACATTCCTGAATTCAAAAGAGGTTAACCCAGCTGGAAGAAATAAAGTCAATTCAGTTTTCCCAATAAAGTATGTATAAACAATGGTCTACTCATTTTTAGTCTTTGGTACAGTACTTGATCTTTCTCCAGTGTGAAAGACATATCAGTGAAGGGTCTCCCAGTCTGATCAGCACAAGAGGGATGATATTAATAGATCTATTTCAATGCTGTGCTTGGTTATTGAACTACTCTGTCTCTTGATCACAAACTTCTCATAATTTTAAACACAGTTTTAAATAAACAGAGACCCTCAAAGGAAATGCAGTCAACAATTAAAATGGAAAACAAAGCCATTTGTAATTATAACACATTTTAAAGAAAATCCTAGGAAGTACAGAACTGAGCTCATTGGAAAAGATCAATTCAAATCGCCTGATATTAACCATTTGAAGAAATCAAGCAAGTTTTCATATAGCCATTCTCTAGGCTCCACTCTACCTTACACATCCCACAGCACCTCTGCTTCCTTATGGCAATGTAGCATTAAAAACTCCACAGCAAACCAGTTTGCAATGTAGACTGTTCCCTGAAAGCCAATCCGCCATAACACATAGAAGTGAGAATGCGTGTGTGCGTGTGTGCGCACGCGTGTGTGAGGATATCTGGAAATGGAGGTTGCTGCTTTTATTTACTCAGCAGGTACTGAACTACATATCTGTTAAATATGTTCATTGCAACGGGAATTCCAAAGCACATTATTCCCTCCCTAAATAATGGTTTCCTTCGTATGAAAGAGCAGCACTCAGCAGCAAAAAGAGTGTATTGCTTATAACGGAAGTGGGAGCACATTGATGGACGCTGGAAATGCCCCTCAGGCCACAAAATACAAGCCTTGGCTCTTCTCACCTCTTACAGCTCCAACTCAATTCTGTGTTGCCCATAATTGTGCTCCGCAGCACAACCTCCGCTAAATAAACCTATGACGACTTGGAAGGTCAACAGTTTTCCAGCGAACAGGGAAATCTGCTGCTAAGGATTATCTTGCCAGCAACAGAGTAAGTTCCGGTGCCCAACTAACTAAAAAATTTAATCAAAAATTGAGTAATTAGGTATCCACATGCAGAGACTAAGGGAAGTCTGCAGGGAGGTGAGTTTTCTTCCATCATGCCTCTAGAGGACTTTCTTTTGAACATGCCCAAAATAGAAAAGGCAAATCAGAATACATATGCTTTAAATAGATGAAGCTCTTGTTACAGATGAAGGAAAACTGTTTCGGCAGTGTCTGAGTGACTTCTCCATTTCTTTTAGGATGTCAAGATACAATCCCTGTATACTATCCAGTCCTATAGTAACTGAGTCTCTCCTGTATTCCTTTATCTTGTCTTCAGCAAAGATAAACATTCTTTTAAAAATAAAAAAAATTATGTATGTATTATGTTAAGTGAAAGAACTCAGCCTTAGATGGGCACATATTGTATCATTCCATTTATGTGACATTTTGGAAAAGGCAAAAATGTAGGCACAGAGAACAGATAAATGGTTGCCCGGGGCTCAGGGTGGAGGGAGCGTCTGAATTCAAAGGGGCAGCTTAAAGGTATTCTTCAGGATATGAACATTTTTCTGGATCTTGTCTGTGGTGATGGTTACAAGAATCCAGGCAAGCATAAAAACTCATAAAACTGTATACCGAAAAAATGAACTTTGCTGAATAGAAATGTTTGAATTGGTTTAGAAATTACTTGAGGGCCTATTTTGTACCATGCAACAATGAGACTCTCCTGGTTATAATGATGCTGGGTTTTCAGCCTCTCATCTACAGTCTTAATCAGGGCCGCTGTAGCCTTCTTACTTGAGCATCATTAAAATTCTTATCTCCAGCATCATTGCAACATTGTTACTTCCGTGTCACCTAAGCATTCTAAGCTGCTTGCCCAAGTAATGTAACTCAGACTCAAGTAATTGATGGTGGGGGTGAGCACCCAATTCTACCATTTCCCTGACTTTCACTTTGTGTCTCTAGCTCTGGGCATTATTTTTAAATACACAAGTAGCAAGATACATAACTAACAAGATAAATAAAGAACGGGATGTTTTGTTACACCATCAAGGTGTGCCTCTTAATGTTTCCCTCCCTCTCTTCCTTCTTTAAAAGAATAATCAGAAATTGTAAGAAAATTTTACTAGTTGCACATTTTTGAAAGGCGGTTTGTTCTGTAACCGGGTATCAATAATGTCGTGACATACAGACCTGGAGGTTCGTTATGCCAAGTGAAATGAGAAAGACAAAAACTGTATGTTATCACTTGTATGTGGAATCTATTGTTTTTAAAAGTCAATTTCATAAAAATGAAGAATAGAATGGTAGTTGCCAGGGGTTTGGGGTGGGGGTTGGGGGATGGAGAGATGTGGGTCAAAGGTACAAACTTGCAGTTATAAGAGGAATACATTCTGAGGATCTAACGTACAGCGCGGTGACTATAGTTAATAATACAGCGCTGTATACTTGAAATTTGTTCAGAGCAGATCTTATGCACTGTCACACTCACACACACAAAAAGTTACTTGAGGTGGTGGATGTGCTAATTATCTTGACTTTGGTAAATCACTCCTCAATGTGTATGTATATCAAATCATCACATCATGCATTTTAAATATAAACAATTATATTTGTCCATTATTCCTTTAAAAAGTTGGAAAAAAATAAAATCAGCTTTTCAAGGTAAAAAAAAAAAATGATGCTATGAACAAAAGGTTCAAAGAAGACTATTGCGTGTGGCTCCTGTCCTCGTTCTCTGGTTTCCTTACCCCCTTAGCCATTTGCAAGTCGCTAAAGAACCCTAGTCTGGTCCTTCAAGTTCGAAGACACACAATTGCCGTACAGTGTTGTCTTCAACCCCAGCATCAGATTCAGAGGGAAAAGACGTCCCCCTTGAGGTGACTGTGGATTCAGATGTCCATGCTCTTTGTAGCGCCTCCGCCTGAAAACCCTTCCTGGGTAAGCTTTTTCTGTGTTGCTGTATTTCTGGGAACAGGAGTGACCGTACCATCTCTGCCATTTATATGTCGAGCCCTTTAAATCCTGTATTAGTAGCAAATCCCTGAGGTAAACCTTAGGAGGAGAAACGCTCCTCTGGTGGTGTGTCAGAGGGTCTGTCACTAAGGGTCTCTGGACACTTACCATAACTGGCTCAATATCTGCCTCTCTACCCTTGAGAAAGGTGTATTCCTACCTCTCCCCCTTTGCCTTCCATCCCCTGCTCTCTTGTCCTTGTCCAGCAGGTGACTCCATTCATTCCCTACATCAGAGACTGAACTTTCCTTGAAGGCTTTGCTGTTCTGAATTCCATCTTCCAGTTTCCTATTCCCTGACATGGGTTGAGCCCCCGGGTCTAAGGGTTGCTCACTTTTCCCAGTGTACCCTGATGGAAAGTGCATCCCAGTGTTCTTACAGACGCTCAGTCATAATCTCCAAAGGAAGCATCTTCTTCAATAATTTCTTGGGTATCCTTTCAGAAACCTCCCGAATAGGAGCAGATTCATGGCATTGTCTTGTGCTTTGCATTTTGCTTAATGTACTTACTGATCTTTATATTTCAAAATATCTATATCCATTTTATTCTTTTCAACAGTGGCATACTTGGTATATACCGCAGCTTATTAATCAGACCTATACTGATTTAATTTTAGTTGTCTTCTTTTTTTTGCTGTGGTTGCCATCATAAACCATGGTGCAATGAACATCCTTGTACTTGTATTTTTGCAAACACATGCAAATATAATTTTAGAAAAATTTTCGCAGCGGAACCGATGTCTGGGTTAACATTTTCAGTTTATTCATCTTCATAAATTTCACCAAACTGTCCTCCCAAAATGTTGTATCTGTTCATATTCCTACCAAAATGATTCAAGAGTTCCTGATTCACACAACTTCACCAACCTCGTATATTATCATTAACTTAACTCTCTATGCCCTGATGGGTTTAAAAAACGTACCTCATTATTGTTTTAATTGCTTTATTTAAGTATTAGTGAGGTCCGTATCTTTGTATATGATACATGGTTTTGCCAATTTATAACTTTTCTTGTGAACTATGGTTTTTGCCCATTCTGGGATAGATGAAGATCTCTCATGGCACCCTGAGCCCTCAGAAAACTCATCATGCAATGGAAGCAGGTGCTCTCTTACACTTCCTTTGGCCCAAACAAGCCCCGGCACCATTTCTACTCTTACAGATGACCTCCAGTACAGCAGCAAAAGGGGCATTTCTATCCTAAGCTGGCCACGTCTCTGGCACTCCCACCAGAAATGATGCAAAGGAGCTCCCTGCTCTCAGATTGCCCAAACTCAAATGTTGGGGAGGGGGTCTAGCGTCACCCAACCAACTGTCCAGAGCAACAGAGGGAAGGAATGGAGGATACAAGCCCAGCCACTCCCTCCACGACAGACAATCCTGCCCCCGCCATTCCCAGGGTGGATGCTCTCCTGGGGTGCCACAGAGGTGATGGAGTCCGATTCAGTCGTCTTGCTGCGACCAGTTTGTTGAGCAAACAGGACTCGTGACATTAGCCAAATACAGCTTTGTTTTTGTTTCCCCGTCTCTTTAGGCTTTATTTGGTGCAGGGAGTCTTCTCTTTCACCGGGAGACAATTCTAACAGTCCCTCGGTTTGTGTGTTTCCTCTTCTGCGGAATATATATTCCACCAACCACTTGAAGTAGCACACGCCATCTCTGTCTCTCTTCGCCTGCCAGGATGTCTCTCTTCGTCCTGCCAGTGCCTAGGCGGTGACTTGCTCAAGCTGCTTGGGGCCGAGAGGCTGCAGTGTGGAGAGGGCTGGTCCTCCTGCCCTGCACTGCCCTCCCTCACTGCCTTTCCCTCCCGTGGTGGAAGCTCAGGGCCAGAGGAGACATGAGGGGAGGCAACAGTGCTCCCTAGGCTGGCTGACTTTCTGCTCTCAGGACCTGACACTTGGTTCTCACAGGCATCCCTCGGAGAAAACATGATGGAAGTTTCTTCTTTCTTTGTGGGCTCCTGCGGGTTCCGGCTAGGCCCTCCCTGGACCCGGAGGATACGGTTCTGCCCTGAGCGGGTCCGTTCTCCTTCCTTGGCCTCCCACCTCTGCTGGCCAATGCCTTCTCCCCTCCCCAACCCCACAGCAAGCTCGCCTGCCCCCGCCTGGGAGCCAGTCTCCTCCTCATCCTATAGATTTCCCACGGTGGGCTTTGGTGGTCTCAGATGCCTGAAGCTAGTCCTCTGAGCACCACTGAGGTTGGCACTGAGGTGACCTGGCATTTGAAAGGGAGAATGATGGAGTGGGGAGGGAGAGAGCAGGGTCTTGAGCAGAGGCAGAAAAGTGAAAAATTACAGAGGGCAAGTAGCAGGGTGGGTCACTGCAAACAGGATTAGGCTCTCTGGGTAGGCTAACTGGCATCTGTGGAACTTAGGTTTCTACCCTCCCGAAGAGGGAGGGACAGGCGCCCCCTTCTTCCTGATGATGACATTTCAAGGGAATGGCTTTCAGGTCTTTGAGACAAACACACTTCTGGGTAGAAGGAGATACACATACTTCTCAAAGGGACAGAGGAAGGTTTTGCCATTTTAATTTCTTTTAGTGAAAGAAGAAAAGGAGGTCAAGTGTCGGCTGGAACAAACGGCACATCTCTTGGCAGCCTTAATCTTTTCCATACAGAAACGCAAAGAAGGGCTGGGTCATCCCAGACACTTCATCCTGTTATGTTAAAAGCCTGGTAGAGTTTGGGCAAGTCTCCTAGTGCAGGGCTTGGATGGAGTCGTCTGTGGGGTGCAGCTCTCAGCAAACATTCTGCCATGGAGAGCATAATGTATAAAGTGCAGCTTGCTCCAAATACCTCCTCCTCTCACAAAATTCTTTTTAACCCCTTCCTCATGTTCTTAACCTCCCGGAGGGGTCTGAGTGTCACTCCCTTTGTACCCTTGACTATGAGGAAGGCTCTGTCTCACCCACACATTAGTATTCTGTTTAGCTTACTGGTGCCTCACAGGAAACGGCAGTAAACAGCGCCCAACTGTAAGATCCTGTGATGTTGCCAAACCTACGGCTGACACCAAGAACTGGGCTGAAGGAGGGGTGCCTGGGTGGCTCAGCTGGTTAAGTGTCCAACTCGATTTTGGTTCAGATCATGATCTCAGGGTCTTGGGATTGAGCCCTGCATCAGGCTCTGTGCTTGGCAGGGAGTCTGCTTGAGATTTTCTCTCTCCCTCTGCCACTTTTCCTCTCTAATTAACAAATAAATCTTTTTTTCTTTTTAAAGAGTTGGGCCACTGGAGCTCAAAAGCCAAAAATATGAAAATCAGCCTCCTTTTTATTTTGGTTGTAGCCCCCCACCAAAGACAAGGTCTTATTTGAAATGAGGTAGGTGATGAGGGGAAACAGGGATTATAGAGAAAGGAATAAATACATCATTCCAACAAATGGATCTTTCACTTACTAAGCAGCCAGCCCAGTATCTGGCCCATGGGAAATGCTGAACGAATGAATGAATGGGCCTTATTTCTGAGTAATGCAATCTTTACGCAGTAAAGGCTGCAATGAAATCAACTGATAGCTAAATAGATTTTTACTTTAAAGTAGTATTTAAGATTTTATTTATAGGAATGTTTATTATATGACATTTTGAAAATACTAAAATGCACAAAATAGGAAGTAAACTCACTTGTAATCCCACCACTCAGAACTCATCACTATTAATATTTTATATTTAGATAAAACGTATTGTGTAAGTTATTTAAAAGCAAAACTACTAAATGATAGAATACTAAACTAAATTAGATGATACAAAATTCATATAGCCCCAAAATGATACATCCTGCCTGAATACTATGGCATTTTTTTTTTTTTGCACAATTTTGTTCAAATATGCTCTTGTGTTTCAGTTTGACATGTAGGTCCCACCTAGTCAGCTTTTGCCGCAATAACGCTGCATAACAAAAAAACAGTAAGCATCTATTTCTCGCTCACATGTCTGCAGAGACATGACTGCTTATGGCTGGGCTGGGCTCCAGGCTGCAGAAATATTTCAGGTGTGCTCCACAGATTCCAAATTCCAAGGCTTTGCTTGCTTCACACCTACATACATCCCATTGGCCAAACAAGGCAGGTGGCCATGCCCAACATCAAGGGGGCAGTGAAATACTCTCTGCCTTCGATGGGAGTAACTGTTACGACATAGGACACAGGCAGTCACATGGAAATGGATACAGGGAGGGGTGAGGAATTGGCAACAATAATCCAATCTTCCCCGGGCCTAACTATCCTAATTTATATCATTTTCTTCTAGCTAGATCTAGGAAATTCACTGATTTTTTTTTTTAATACTTCATTATGGAAAGCAACAGACTATAAGTTTATTTATCACAAGCATAAAAGGCAGGCATTCTGAGTGCACTAAAGACTGGTCATTTCTCTTAAAACATAAAGTTTGAATCTTCCACACTCTATAGTTAATATGATGGACTCATTTTCTTCTACTTATTACATTCCTTTGATGTAAACTCTCCATTTAACTCTTCTCTATATTTCCATGCATGTTATTTGACTCAGGAAGCCACCTCTGGGTTTCAGGGGAGCCCCCAGAAATAGCTCTTTCCCATTTTTATGGCTGAAATCTTTCTAGCATGCCTCCCAGAGAAAATTAATATTTTTCATGTATTAAAGCATTTCTGTACTTCTAACGTATCTCTAATTTATTATATTAAAATATCCCTACATCTGTTTATTATACATTTTATTCTCTTAAGCACACAATGTAAAATATTTGTTTTTATGAAATGAATAGGAAATAGCCCTATTATTATAATACCCATCATGTGATATCATTTTAAAATTCTAAGTCTGCCCCCCCAAATTATATAAACCATTAAGATTCTTTCAACAATGACACCACTACCATCACAATTGGTCCTTTCTGCCATTTTCCATGTACAGCAACTGGGTCTTTTGATCCATGTTGCATAAAGTGTGCAGGTGGTTTTGTTTTTCTGTTTCTATCCAGATATCTGATAAAGTGTGGGCAGAGCCCCAGTGAGCATGTCCTCTTTAAGGCCTAAATTACTTGTTGAAAGAATGGGCATGAAAAGGAATCCTGACTCTTTTCTGCTCATAAATGTTGCCCCCATTTGGAGAGGATTTGGGAAATGCATGGGACATATTTCGTTGTCACAATAACTGAAGTCTGCTGATGTTTACTGCCTGGAAGCTAGGAATGGTACCTTCCTACCATGCACAGGACCATCCCACTCTACAGAGAAGTGTCCAATTCAACATGCCAATCGTGCTTTGTGTGGAAACACTGATTCAGTGGAGTATAGCTGGTATTAATTGGGATTTTTAGTTGCAAGTAAACCAACTTCAGCTAGCTTGAGTGGAAAAAGAACTGATAGTAAAAGATATTTCATAGCTCACAGAATCCCCGGGTCTAGAGAATCAGGCTGGGTGGCCAAACAGCAGGAAAAAGGCTCCATTACACCACCAGCTGCTCCAGGGGAGCCCTGTGGCCACTACCCTCTGCCACTGTATACCACCCACACAGGGTATGGGAGCCCCCAGAGGGCATCTTTGCCACTACTGTTTCTAAGAGCTGGATGTCTGTCTCCCCACTGTCCTCTCCAGAATGGGTTGATTCCATGCAGAGTCACACTCTGTCTTGGTGGAGCCCAGGTCACCCAGGGTCAGCCCAGGTTAGCCCAGGTCTGAACCCCAGTGACAAAGAAGGCTGAGAAGGTGAGTTCCTGGCCTCTACCTCAGGCCCTCTACCCTGGGGAAACAGGGCTCACAAGGTAGGAAGTTCCCCTCAAATAGGAAGGTGTTCAAAAGAGGCTGGGAGATCACTAAGTGTGACACATATCCATGAAATCATCCAAAGCCCTTACCACGTGCCCCTCCATAAAGATATTTCTCAAGCATGAACCTGACAAAAATAGCTTCAAAATTTGCCTTCCAGAGTCTTAAAAAGATATACTTAGTTTTTCCCCACTGTTCCATATTCATTCTATTTTCTCTGTCTCAATTACCATATCAGATATTTTTTGGAGTGGTGCATACATATCACTTATGTTTCCTTTCTCAGCACTGTAATTCCTGTCCAGCAATAAGACTTATTCTTTGTCCTTTCACCACCTACAGCTTTATAGATCCCACACGAGCATTTACAAAAAAAAAAAAATTTTTTTTTAGATTATGGATAAGTTACCATCTATGTGGTTTAAAGAATAAGCAAGGAAAGGACAGTGCGCTTTGATTCAAAGACATTATCATGGCGACTATGCGCCCACATGGTTTTTGGCAGGAAGTGTGGGAAATAATCCGAAGAGTCGTGCCAATTCGCTATGAGGCTACTTGAGAACAAGAGCCCCGGATGCCATATAGTTGCTCAAGTTGACAGGACTGCAAGCAGATGGGTCAGAGGATACTGCATAACATGTAAATATATAGGTAGGAGAGTGGCTTTTCAGAAATAATTTGAACCACTAAAGGGAAAGCAACGTAAGTTTACTGGAAAGCGTGAATTGATTTCTCACTTGTATTATTCCTAACTTTATGCTGTAACAGAACTTAATGACCTTCCAATAAGTGACTAATGACAGAATATATAGAAGAATAACTACTGCAGTTTACATTTTAAAATCATCCTAAATTGCTTAAACTTATCAGTTGCGCTTAACAGATGCAAATAAGTAGTTTTGAGTGTATTACACTGATGATAATAATTAACACCTTCCTTCAGCTCTCAAATTACCTTTTTACTCCCAGAACAGTGATCCGGGGGGAAAGTGCTGGAGCTAGCATCAGAATTTTAAATTCACTGACTCAAACTGAATTTCTTTAATATTCATTTTTACTGTGAATGAAATAATCCAAGGCTTTGTCTTGTTAGCATATGTGCTGCTATGAAATTCATGTAGGAACTTGGAAACTATTTTCTTTTAAGTACATTGGGTCTATTTATCTTTTATATGGATTCTCTTTACCTGAGAAAAATTGGAATTCAGAAATACATCTAAAGTTTGTTCAAAGAAAAAATTATCATAGAAGAGTTCTTGAATATGATGAAAACAATGGCTGACAACAGGTTTATCCATTCAAGTTATGTTTGGATATACTACAGGTTCGTTGTCTTTAATTCTATAATGAAATAAATCTTAATTTGTGACATAATGTGGTAGCTGGTTTATGTACCTGTGATTGAGTGCAAAAGTGCAAATATATCTTATTGGTCATAGGTCTGAAATGATATCTAGAATATGAAGTTAAAACTGCTTTATTTACCTCCTTAGGAGGACATCTGGCTGCTGGAATAACTGGGTGGAGGCACATTTGCGGTTTTGGAGTGAACAGTTTGAATCTTAAGTATGCTCTCTATATAAATCTAGTATATCTCAAAGGGCTATAGTTAGCCTAGACTGAGAAGTAGATTAATACAGTAATATAAGAGTCTATAAATAGGACCAAGTTCAAAGCTGACAGAATCTTGTCCTGCTGTTGAAAATATGACTTTTTAACATCCCTTAAAATATTCATATAGGATCTACTATTTCTCCAGTGACTGAAAAATGTTGGAATTTTGTCATAAATGTATGTACTATTGCAGTTTCCCTGCCTCAAGATGAGAACTATCACAAATAGAACAGAATGTAAAGCATCCAACTCTTGATTTCAGCTCAGGTCCTGATCTCAGGGTTGTGAGTTCAAGTTATTTTAAAAAAAAAAATCACTTCTCAGTGGCAGAAGGTCTAGAAGTCACAATGCACCTACTGGACCAAACCGAGACCAACTACTACCATTTTGGGACAACATATTCTGGTGATGGAACCCCACAAGCGATTATTCTAGGACTCTGATTAGTGGGGAAAAGGTCATTTTGAATATTTCAGATCCCAAACTTAGATTTTTACAAATTTTTACTTGGTTTTTAAGAATGGAACTATGAAGAAAACATGTTTTATTGTGTATTTTCCATTATTTTTGTAAACCTGCTTAGATGAAGATTTCATTGATAAGGATTAGAATCTTTAATCCCTAAATTAAATACCTGGGGTTCCCTCCACCTCCCTCCCCCGCCAGTTCCATTCTATCAGCTGACAGATCTCATATACGTTATAGAACTTCAGGACTGCGAGGGAGTTTACTTAGTCAAAAGAAAGTGACCCCCTTTGTTACCCATCCTTTACTCATGAAATGTATTATACTTGGGGGGGGAGAGGAAGTGTTGCATTGTGGAAAGACAGTGGCTTTGAAGTAGAAGACCCAAGTCTCAAGAAGCCCTACCTTTTATTAGCTTTATAAATAGCCATTTAGCTTTACAGCCACTTCACCATCTACAGCCCCAGTTTCCTAGCTTCCTAATCTGTCAAACAGTCCAATAACTTCCTAGTAGGGTCACCAAAGGGAAAAATGTCACAATGTGCCTAAATCATCTGGTGCACAGACATGGAACCAATGGAAGCGATGATTCTTAACTAAAGACCTGTGACCCCAGATGGCAAAAAAGGACACTCTTTCAGCCTTTCAAGTTGTTTGGAAGGACTGAACCAGCTCCTTGAGGACAAAGATATTTATGGATAGAGGCTGAGAAGAGCTATTTCTCCTGAAATCCTGTTACCCTGAATTAGAGGACAGTGAAAACAGCCCTGGAACGTTGAGAAGGGGCATCGGGTTGTCACTCACGGCCAGCTCCCAGCAGCAGCGGCCTTGCGTTAGGCACTCAGTCTCCTCGAGTCTGTTTCTTCATTTGAAAAACAAGGTGGGCCCCAAAATATCTTTGCTTCCTATCTTACAGGTTTTTTTAAGGAAGCTGTCTTCGAGCAGGAAAGCCCTCTACCTTTCAAGGGATTTCATGGTAAGCAGCTCCCTGTCTTACATTTGGAAGGATCCGCTCCTTTCATCTTGGCTGCTGCTGTCACTTCACTGACACATAATTAGCAGTTTGTGGGATGCTATTTAGATTTTCTTTGCATTTAATGTTGTGTTGTTAATTCTCTGTGAAGCTGACTGATTTGAGGTGATCTAAAAATCTGAAGTTGAAAGGTATTCTGGCAACTGCTCTCTGAGCATGAAGGAGAAGGACATAAATAAAGGTAAAGAAACACTACAACTCTCCGAGCTCCTGTTTATGACTTCCTTCTGCCAGCACAGAGCCAACAAGTTCCAAGAATGAGAAAGAAAGTGAGGAGAGGCAACAAGGGAAAACAATACATTTATTAAGAGGCATGAAAATGCATAAACTCATTTATAAATAAATGTCGAATTTACCCAGTGAAAAAAATAGCTAAAATCCATGAGTAAACTGGATTTTACATTTGAAATGATTACATATTTGATCTCCAATTTCCCCTCCATCATGATCTCTTAGTAGCAGCAATTTTGCAATGACTATAGAAAAAGCTGTTACCAATGATTATCATACGGGGGGAAATTTTTCAAGAATTGTCTTTAAAAATGAACCAGTGCAAACAAATTCAGATTATAAGGGATACAGTAAGACCTAGGGCTTATCTTCAGAAAAGTAGAAAATAAAAATCCCAAACATTTACTCATTAAGAAATGAAAAAGCAAACTACATTTTGATCATTGAAAAATAATACATATGGATATTATAAAACATTCTTAACCAGTAATTGTAATAATTACACTTAGAAATGTTCATTCAAGTACTAGTGTTCAATAAACATTCAAATTCCCATTAAAAGTAACACTAGGTATAGACTTGTGTGGACAATACTACTTCTGATTTAGTAATAAAAATCACATCAACAGAAGGCAAGTGACCCTTAAAATACTGTATTTTTTGTATGTAAATGATTTTTCACAGTCTGTATGTGTTATCTGTGAGAACCCAAGAAACATCTCACAACAGCTAATTAAGTCCTTTCTATAAAATAACTCTTGATATTACAGAAACAAACATGCTGAAACACAAGTTTAGCTTTAAACGTAACAGAGCAGGATCAGTTTTCTTTGGCAAGAAATTGTTAATTCCTTACCAAATGCTGGCTTCCTGTTGTGTAGACACTATCAGAACAGTTCTTTGGTATTTACCAAAGAGCTATGAAATAATCGGACAAGGTTGCATTGAGTAGGGTACCATGGTAGTAATGTAGACCTTATGTCAAAGTTGTACTGAAATCAACCTGGTTTCCTTGATTACTGTTGTTAACAGATCTTCCTTCAAAAAGCTCCCTCCTAATCCTGGCCTGGGTCTCAGGCTTTAACAAAAGTTCCTTTATCTGTTTCACTTTGGACTTCAGACTCATCCTTTCTCGACGCAAAGCTTCATTAATTAAGTCCCGGAGTCCAATAGGTTGCTTGCCTATGGAAAAAAAAATTATATAATACATTTTATATACAAATGTCAGTGAAAAACATGAAATATGGCACACAGACTTATCAAAAGAAGGTTAAAAGAAACCTGTAAGATGTTGCCCACGTTTTATAGAAAAGGTTGCATTTTGCCAAAAATATATCATTTGCACGAAACCAATTTACTGTAAATAAAAATCAACGCTTAGCAACAGCAGATGCAGGACGGACGTGAGACATTATGGACCAAGAGTATGGAGAACGATTTCAACAGTGATTATTTGAACTTAGCACTTGTTAGCTGTGTGTGTGTTCTGGCCTCAGATAAAGTGGTCAAATGCCCTGCTAAGCAACATAGACGGCAGTATACCATTGATGGCCAGGCCCTTTCCACGGCCTTTAATTTGAGTCCACGAGGCATAACCCAAAGTTCCCTCTCCCTCGGCCATGGCGGAGGGCAAGTGAAACTTGGGCCATTCTTCTGAAAGTTAATTTCCTCTGCCAGTCCCAGCACTCCATTTCTCTTCTGTTTCAGAAATGCGAACACACTGATCATGAAAGTGGTGGGCAATCTCCACAGACTGGACAAGAGACACTGAAACGGCGCAATGCAAATTAGTCCGTTGACCCAGCAGAGGGGAGCGGGATGCTTCTCACGGAGCAGCGGGGGCCTGCCTGCACTGGGCTCTCACTTCCTGTTGTTGTCACTGTCAGTGCCATTCCTATCAGCCTCTTGAGTTTTCACAGAGCTCCCATCCCCTGGCTTGCTTTTGTTCTGTGTTTCTTCCAGATACTGCTGGACAGCCTTGAGCACCGCGTTCTCCACCAGCCTCTTACTGAGCCTTACCAGTTCAGCATCATCGGGCTCACCTCCATTCTTATCACCTACATTCCACAATAGAGAAGAGAGGTCACTGAGGTCATACTGCCACAGAAACTCGGCATGCAGGGGCCGGCTAGTTCGCTTAGTTAAAGAGAGCAAGTGTCCTTTCAATCTGGTAAATTGGATCTATAAATCCAAGAATAATGGCTTGGCCTTTCATTTGGTATTTGCAGAAACAGGAAACTGCCTATTCCTGAAGATTTCAGATTGAAAAGTAGTTCATTAACCCCAATCTAAAAAAATATGCCACCTCGCCATGCTGGAAGCTTCCCATTTCTAGAATTATTGTTCTTCTCTCATCCATGCCTATTTGCTACTATTAAAGTCCATGTGCCCATCACCTGGAGCCTCAGGCACGTGAATTCACCAACTAGATCTGCGTCTGCTTTTCCTTCGCCACTGCCAAATGTCAGGCGATCAAGATTTCCCAATCAACTAACTACTTAGGATCACTAGTGTTCTAAATGTTTGGCCCATAGGTTGGTTGTTAACCAACTCTCAGCATGCCCAGGAAGACAAAGGCAGTTACTACTGCTAGGAACTGGTTTAAAATAAGCTCGTAAAACTAATATTCTTTTTACTCTCAGTGCGATCACTGCAATTTAAGAAATAAGAAACTCTTCAAGAGTTAGGATGATGAGAGTAAATTACTAGATGTTAATACTTTACGGCCACAGGGCACCTGGGTGGCTTAGTCCGTTAAGCATCTGCCTTCCGCTCAGGTCATGATCCCAGCCTCCTGGGATTGAGCCTTGCATCGGGCTCCCTGCTCAGCGGGGGAGTCTGCTTCACCCTCCCCCTGCTCTTGTGCTCTTGCTCACTCGCTCGTTTCTCTCTTTCTCTCCCTCTTAAATAAATAAATAAAATCTTTAAAAAAAAAACTCTATGGCCATTTTATTTCCCTGCTAGTGATGATCAAGGTTTAATTATTCTACCTTTCATTTTACTGCAAAAGGGCTGATTCTCACCTATTCCTCCTATGCTAGACATTTCCCACTCACTCTCTTCCTTGTCTCCATTAACTGGGAAAAAACACAAGGAGCTCATCTCTCATGCCCATTTAGTCCCTCATCTCCTTCCACTGAGCTGTTGACCCAGAAAGGCAGATGACTGAAGGGAAAGACATTCGAGCACCTAAATATGATAAACAAATACTAATAGATCTCAAGTGAGTGACAGACAGCATATTATAATAATAGTACAAGACTTTAATATTCTACTTTCAACAATGAATAGATCATCCAGACAGAAAATCATGTGGGCTTGAACTATACTTTAAACCAAATGGACCTAACAGATATATACAGAACATCCAACAATAATCAACACAGTATGGTATTAGCATAAAAACAGACACATAGACCAATGGAGCAGAATCTAGAGCCCAGAAATAAACTCATGCATATACGGTCAACTAATATTTGACAATGGAGCCGAGAAAACACAATGGCGAAAGGATAGCCTCTTCGATAAATGGTGCTTGGAAGACTGGGCATCCACATGCAAAATAATGAAACTGGACTCCTATCTTATGCACACTCACAAACATTAACTCAAAATGGATTAAGGACTTAAACATAAGACCTAAAACCAGAAAACTTCTAGAAGAAAACAAAGGAAAAAAAGCTGCTTGACAATGGTCTTAGCAATGATTTTTTTGGATGACATCAAAGAGCAAGCAATGAAAGTAAAAATCAGCAAGTGGGACTATATCAAACTAAAAATCTTCTGCACAGCAAAAGAAACAACCAACAAAATGAAAGGCAATCTACAGAATGGGAGGAAATATTTGCAAATCATATATCTGAGAAGGGGTTAGTATTCAAAATACATAAGGAACTCATACAACTCAATAGCAAAAACACAAACAATCCAATTTAAAAATGGGCAGAGGACGTGAATAGACACTTTTCCAAGTAAGACATACAAATGGTTAACAAGTACATGAAAAGTGCTCAATATCACTAATCATCAGGGAAATGCAAATCAAAACCACAGTGAGATATCACTTCACACCTATTAAATAGTTATTATCAAAAAAATAAGAGGTAACAAATACTGGCAAGGATGTGGAAGAAAGGGAACCCTTGTGCACTACTGATGGAAATGTAAATTGGTGCAGCTATGATGGAGAACGGTATGGAAGGTTCTCAAAAAATTAAAAGTAGAATGACCATATGATCCAGTGATCCCACTTCTAGGTATATATCTGAAGAAGATGAAATCATAATCCCAACAAGATATCTGTGCTCCCATGTTCATCACAATATATCTCACAATAGCTAAGACAAGAAAACAACCTCAGTACACTGATGAATGGATAAAGAAAATGAAATGTGGTATTTATATAAAATGAAATATTCAGCCATTAAAAGAAGGAAATCCTGCCATTTGTGACAACATGGATGGAACTTGAGGGCATTATGCTAAGGGAAAGAAGTCAGAGAAAGACAAATACTGTGTGATCTCATTTATATGTGCAATCTAGAAACACTGAACTCAAAGAAACAGAAAGTAGAATGGTGGTTGCCAGGGACTGAGCAAGAGTAGAAAAATGAGGAATGTTGGCCAACGGGCACAAATTTTCAGTTATAAGATGAGTAAGTTCTGGGGATCTAATGGACAGCATGGCAATTATAGTTAACAACACTATATCATACACGTGAATGCTGCAAGAGAGTAGAGCTTTAATGTTCTCACTATACCAACAATCTTAAAATATAATTATGTGAAGTAAAGCATGTGTTCACTAATGTCTTTGTGGCAAACATTTTGCAATCTATAGGTGTATCAAATCATCACATTCTGTACCTTAAACTTACACAGTGTCATATGTCAATTATATCTCAATAAAGCTGGGGAAGAAAAAGAAGTAACTAGACTGCTCACACATAAAGGTCAGCTCAGTTTTGGAATATCACCCATGGCCTCCAGAAGGCAAAAGCCCAGTGTTGCACTCACACCCTCAGATCTGGGACAGGTAGTTAGTAAGGGTGTGAGCTGGAGGATGGATAATTACCTTCTATCCTTACATATGACAGGGATTAAGTACAAAAGCACATATGCTAAGGGTGAGAATTGGTCTCCAACCCTCCTTCTGAGCCCCACCACTTCTATTTAACACATGTCCAGGACCAACTCTGTTTATAACCATCATTCCTAGAAACATCCAAGCAGATGAAAGATAGCTTAAAGACTCATCTAGACTTGCTACCAGTGGGAGCCCTTAGCAACTGCTTTCCCCTCAGAAGTGGCAATATGGCACTCAGGACTCATGATCAAAAGTTCTAGAAAGAACATTAGTGGTGCAAAATATGCTTAGAATTGAGTAAGCTTCAACTCCATAATATCTACATAGAAGTTCCTGAACATAAATACGTCAGGATATTATCAAAAGAAAGATAAAGAAATTCATTACTGATACCATATTTGCGGGCAATTTAAGACTATTTTTATTAGTAAGAAGGAATGAACATATTGTGTAATACTTAAAGGATTTTATCTTAATCTTACAAGATAGTGTTTATACTGTATAGCTGATACCTCCAAACGTGTTACCTCTCTGGAACTATTTGTATAATGGCTCTTCAAACTTAAAAGGGTGGGGCGCCTGGCTGGCTCAGTCGGTTAAGCGCCCAACTCTTGATTTCAGCTCAGGTCATGATCTCAGGGTGGTGAGATGGAGCCCTGCATTGGGCTCCACGCTTAGTAGGGAGTCTGCTTAAGATTCTCTCTCTCTCCCTTAGCCCCACCCCCACCAGTTCATGCTCACGCACTCTCGCTGTCTAACAAAACAAAACAAAACAAAACAAAACACAACAAAAAGCCATAAAAACATTAAAAAGGGGAAAATCAAACTGCAAATGAAGGTATACTCTAAGTGCCCTCCAAAACACTGGAAATGACTGCATCCGTCACCCTACTTGCGCCATGCACCTAGGCCAGAGAACGCATTCCTCCAGATTGTTCCCTACACTCGTCAGTTTTAAGATAACATCAGTCATCACATCACTGACACATCATCAGTAAGACAGAGGGTTGTATTGGAGTCTAATCATAACTCACTCCCTAAGATGCCTCAGGTCAAATAATCTGTGTTTCTGAGATTATTCTCAGTCTACTATGAAGTATTCCCATTACTTCAAACACTAAGAGGTTTAAAACACAAAAATCTTCCCACAAAATGTTAATTTTTCCCTTCTGACTTTCCTATTTCTGATTATGCTTTTACTATTATCCAAGTCAACCAAGCTCAAAACAAGATTGTCACCATCTCTAACTGCTTCATTTCCCTCATTAAATGGTGACCCATTTAATCACCAAGCCCCAACAAAGTGCTTTTTAAAATTTCTCTTCTCCTCTAGATTAATATTTCTAAACTGTCCTTTTTAGTCTCCATTGTCTCTACAGGAAAATTTAAACCAGTCTTCCTAAGCTTTCTAAAATTTACCTTTGGTGGTCAGCCACCACTGCTGTGCTTCCACTGCCAGGTTCCAACCTCTCCTGAGGAGCCTCCACATCATCCTCTATTTCTAGATGGCCCTCCCTTTCTCTAATCAAAATCCCTTTGCTCCATGAAGCCTTCCCTGACTAACCCAGCTGGAAGTGGCTCCAAGAACTCTGGCTGCAGGGATGGTACATGGTCATTTGGTCATTCATTCACATATGCACTGAGGACCTACAATATACCTGGCTATTCTAGCCTACGGGGACTCAGCAGAGGACAAAACAAAGTCCTGCTGGTTTTCCTTTCTTAGTTTCTTCACAAATTATGAGCATTATTTATTAATATATTTATTCAACAACTACTGATTGAGTGTCCACTCTGCTAAAGATCTGGTCTTGAGTAGAGAAACCATGTCCCAGGCTTCTCAGTCATCCCTCACTCATGAGAGCTCAACAAATATTTTTCAGTCCAATGAACTGTTGATTAAAGTCCTTAAAGGACTTTAAATGTTGCTATCTTGCTATAAGGATAGCACACCTTGGCCAGAAATTTACATTTAATATTAATTTAAAGCAAGAAGAAGAAAAAAAAATTTAAAGCAAGAGCAGAGAATTCCAGAGTAATCTAAATAGTCGTGTGAAAATCTCCAACCACTTGGCTTGATAAACCTGGTCAATATGACAAAATATCCAGCCTATGGGACAAATATTAACCATCTACAATAACTAACCAATCAACCAAAAAAGCAAAGAAATTTATAAATGAATCTTCCAGATCTGTCCTGAATTCCACCTTATGATTTCCGCAAAGCATACTCAAGACTATTCTATGTCACCTCAAGGAATACCCTACTGGAAGGTTCATCAGAGAGCCTTGAAAGTGGGCAGCAATTCTAAAAACATGTATCTGTATTCCACTAAGACCATATTTGTAGTCCCACTTTCAACAGACTTAGTTCAACTTAACTAACAAGAGGCAGCTTAAGATTAAAATTATACTGTATTTTTCTTCTGCCTACTACTTGAATAAATGTAGGTCTCTACAGTGACCTCTAAGATAAATGGCTACCTTCCTTTTACCTGAAGCATAGTTTAAAATAGCATTTCAAAGAGGTTACTGCCTATGTTCTCCTCTAGGATTCTGATGGATTCCTGTCTCACATTGAGGCCTTTCATCCATTTTGAGTTTATCTTTGTGTGTGGTGTTAGAGAATGGTCAAGTTTCATTCTTTGACATCGGCCACAGCAATTTCTTTCAAGATACACCTCCAAAGGCTAGTGAAGCAAAAGCAAAAATGAACTTTTGGTACTTCATCAAGATAAAAAACTTCTGCACAGCAAAGGAAACAGTCAACAAAACAAAGAGGCAACCCACAGAATGGGAGAAGATACACTACAGACAAAGTGCTGATTTCCAAGATCTATAAAGAACTTCTCAAACTCAACACCCAAAAAACAAATAAGTCAAAAAATGGGCAGAAGACATGAACAGACACTTCTCAAAAGAAAACATACAAATGGCTAACAGACACATGAAAAAATGTTCATCATCATTAGCCATCAGGGAAATTCAAATCGAAACCACACTGAGATACCACCTTACACCACTTAGAATGGCAAAAGTTGACAAGGCAAGAAAAAACAAAAGTTGGAGAGGGTATGGAGAAAGGGGAACCCTCTTACACTGTTGGTGGGAATGCAAGTTGGTACAGCCACTTTGGAAAACAGTGTGGAGGTGCCTCAAAAAATTAAATATAGAGCTACCCTATGACCCAGCAATTGCACTACTGGGTATTTACCCCAAAGACACAGATGTAGTGAAAAGAAGGGCCATATGCACCTCAATGTTCATATCAGCAATATCCGCAATAGCCAAGTTGTGGAAAGAGCCAAGATGCCCTTCAACAGATGAATGGATAAAGAAGATGTGGTCCATATATACAATGGAATATTACTCAGCCATCAGAAAGGATGAATACCCTTTTACATCAACATGGATGGGACTGGAGGAGATTATGCTAAGTGAAATAAGTCAAGCAGAGAAAGTCAATTATCATATGGTTTCATTTATTTGTGGAACATAATGAATAGCATGGAGTACATCAGGAGAAGGAAGGGAAAAATGAAGGGGGGGAAATCGGAGGGGGAGACGAACCATAAGTGACTATGGACTCTGAGAAACAAACTGAGGGTTTTAGAGGGGAGGGGGGAGGGGGGATTGGTTAGCCCAGTGATGGGTATTAAGGAGGGCACGTACTGCATGGAGCACTGGGTGTTATACAAAAACAATGAATCATGAATTGCTTACGTCAAAAACTAATGATGTATTGTATGGTGACTAACATAACATAATAAAATTAAATTTAAAAAATTTTGAATAGCATTTCAACATTCCATTGCAAGGTACACAAACTATCTTTTGGTATTCCAATATTTTTTGCATGCAAAAAATATTTCCAACCTATGAAGCAAATTCTTGATAAAATTTTCTTTCTTGGTCTAGTTGGGTTATTTAATATCATACCTACTTAAAGTGACAGATTAAACTTTGTCTTTGACACTGTTATTTTAGAAGTCTCCCCCAGAATATCTTCAATCAATTTCTTAGGGGAATACTAAAAATATAAAAGAAAGGCAATGAGAAATTCTGTTAAGCCCACCAAATAAAGTACTGTCCCTGAAAAAGACCTAAATTTTCAACAAATTTCAAGTAAGCAATTCCACACTCTAAGAATTATAACACCATTAATCCACTGTATGCACCCATGATTCTGTTTTCGTTATAATACCTGAAATCTCTGATACCGACCCAATGTAGAGAGAAAATTTATTTTTGTGGTCAAAAAAAAAGTAAATTCCTTTGTGGTAATAAAAATATGTTCTACCTACTAGAATAATTTAAGATCAACATTAATATGGTTCAGCTGTCCTTCTGTGTGAGTTAATTGCTTAGTTGATGTCACACAGTGGGCTTCAGGAACCATCACCATTCCCCACCCACCACAAATATCTATTTGTCTTGACAAGACTAAATCATGAGAGGAGTGACTGGGTGGCTCAGTCTGTTAAGTGTCTGACTCTTGGTTAAAGCTCAGTCATGATCTCAGGGTCGTGGGATTGAGCCCCACATCTGGCTCTGTGCTCAGCGTGGAGTCTGCTTGAGATTCCCTCCCTCTCTCTCCCCCTTTGCCCCTCCACCAGTTCACATTCTCTCCTTTCTCCCTCAAATAAATAAATAATATCTCTCTTTAAAAAAGAATAAATCATGCTAAGATTTATAAAAGAAAATAAAAGAAATCTTGCTTACAATGCCATGTAAGACCAAGGGAGAAAGTACAACCACACTAAAAGTACTCAACTGTCCCAATCAAAATCCCAGCAAATTATTTTATGGATAACAATGAACTGATTCTAAAGTTTCTATGGAGAGGAAAAAATAACATAGTAGCTAATGCAATATTAAAGGAAGAGAACAAAGTTGGGGGACTGACACTACCCAACTTCAAGACTAGCTATAAAACTGTAATAAGACAGTCTGGTATTGATAAAAGAATAGATAAATATATCACTGGAACAGAACAGAGAGAGCACAGAAATAGACCCACACAAAAACTGATCTTTGAAAAAGGAGCAAAAGCAATACAGGGGGACAGTCTCTTTAACAAATGATGCTGGAACAACTGGACATCCACATATATGCAAAATATGCATCACAGACCTAATTATAAAATGCAAAACTATAAAACTCCTAGCAGATAACATAAGAGAAAATCTGGATGACCTTGGGTACAACAATGACTTTTTTGATATAAAACCAAAGATACAACCCATTAAAGAAATAACTGATAAGCTAGACTTCATTAAAATTAAAACCTTCCGCTCTGTGGAAAATGAAAATGTCAAGCTAATGGGAATACAAGCCACAGAATGGGAGAAAATATTTTTAAAAAGAACTATTATCCAAAATACGCGAAGAACTCTTCAAAACTCAACAATAAGAAAACAAACAACTCACTTAAAAAATAGGCCAAAGGTCTTAATAGAAAATCACCAAAAAAGACATATAGATGGCAAGTAAGCATATGAAAAGATGTTCCACATCATAAGCCATCAGGGAGATGCAAATTAAAACAACAACGAGACATCAGTACACACCTATTAGAATGGCCAAAATCCAGAACACCAACAACACCAAATGCTGACAAGCATATGGGGCTACAGAAATTCTCATTCATTGCTGGTGGGAATGCAAAATGTTTCAGCCACTTTGGAAGACAGAGGATGGTTTCTTACGAAAACTAAACATATTCTTATCATACAGTCAAGCAAGCACATGCATTAGTATTTGCCCAAAGTAGCTGAAAACTTAGGTCCACACAAATACCCGCACATGGGTGTTAACAGCATCTTTTTTTTTCATGTTAACTCTTTTAGTTCAATTTTATATTTATTTTTGTTTATAGCATCTTTATTCATAACTGTCAAAACCTGAAACCAAGATGTCCTCCAGCAGGTGAATGGATAAACTGTGGTACATCCAGATAATGGAATAATACTATTCAGTGCTAAAAAGAAATGAGTTATCAAGCCATAAAATGACACCAAAGAACCTCAAATGCATATTACTAAGTGAAAGAAGCCAACCTGGAAAGGCTATGTATTATATGATTCCAACTATATGACACTCTGGAAAAGGCAAAACTATGGACACAGTAAAAAGATCAGTGGTGGCCAGGGGTTGGTGGGGAGGGGAGAGATGAATAAGCAGAGCACAGAGGATTTTTAGGGCAGTGAAAATATTCTGTATGATACCATAATGATGGATACAGGACATTATATGCTTGTCTGAGCCCCAGAGCATGTACAATACCTGGAGTGAACTATAAAGTAAACTAGGCTCTGGGTGGTAATGATGTGTCAGTGTAGATTCATCAATTGTAACAAAGTATCACTCTGGTGGGAGATACTGATGGTGCGGGAGGCTATGCATGTGGGGAACAGAGGGTGTACAGGAAATCTCTGTATCTTCCTCTCAATTTTTCTGTGAACCTAAATCTGCTCTAAAAAAATAAAGTCTAAATTAAAAAAAAAGTTCTCACTAGCTCACATCCCAACTCTCAGGAACTTCATGTGGTATCTGAACAAGCATCTTCCCATCACTTGCACCATTTTGTCCTCCACATTCCTGAAGCATAATTGTGTCCCCCCAGCAGATTTTTCTTTGACTGAGCTTACCTTTTCTTTCATCTACCCAGATGAAAAGAAATGTTAATATAGATCTGCAGGCTATTCTAAAAACTGGGGTGGCACACTCAACTTCCTAGCACACCACTTGCAACTTATCTGTGATGAGGGACAGATCAAGAATTGTCCCCAAGTGCACATTTAAACTCACACTGTCCTTTGGCACTTATCCGCCTGAAGTATTAGCTGTAACACCGCAGGAAATAGAGGTCCTGTAAATAAAGCTCCCCTCCTCTTGCCAAATACCAAAATTCCTTCCCATATCCAACACACACACACACACACACCCCAGAAAATTTTAGAAACAAAATACCAAAACTGTATTTTAAATATTTTCTATAACATAAATTTCAAAAAGAAAAAAAAAAACATGCCTTTCTAAGTTTTATTCTGGGTTCAGTAGCACAGATGATGCTTTATATGAAAAATGGATAATTTCCACCCCCAAGGGATCCCACACTATACTGTGTGTCCCTCCATCCACCCCATCCTCACCACTGTCAAATTGGAGGGGGTGAACAGCATGCAGTTAAACTGAATCTCACTAATAGGTCTTAGGGTAAACAAAGGGGAGATAAGATCCCAACAGGCAGTTCCCCTACAGCCTGAGTGGGCCAGGGCACGACCCACACAGCCTCAGCCAAAGCTGTCATGATGACAACGTGTATGAGCCTCTCGGGCCTTTTGTTAACACAGCTGGTGCTGGCCCCTCCAGAGTGTTCACTTCCCTCCATTGTTCCCCAAGGCATAGCCTGAAGCCAACCCCTTGACCCACACACCCTTGTAAGAACCTTGTAGGATCCTTGCAAAGACTCCAAATCACATGGCTTAGGATGCTTTCTATGACTTGTGCCCTTAAGACTGCTCTTCATACAGTCATATCAGAGAAGGGACAAGACACATTTGCTGGATGGTTGTAGGCCACACAGCCTACCAAAGAAATCTTTCCAGACATCATATAATAGCCCTGTAGAGATTTCCCTTTTCCATCTATCTGTAACATCAGTTCTCTGAGTCCCCTATTATGATCCACAATGTTCTCTATGCAATTTCTACTGTAATGCTATCATTTCTTATTGGAAGCCTTGGTGATGAGCTAGAACTATGGGTAGTGATGTGACAAAACTCCTAATATGTGTGTTTAAGGAGAGAAAAATATAGATGTATGAGTTTGAAATCCAATTCTGTCATTTTCTAACTGCACAACCTTGTTCACAATCTCTCTAAACCTACATTTCCCCTCAATAGGCCACTCGTGAGGATAATATACCTTGCATTGCTGTTGGAAGCATTTGAGATAAGGTATGGAAAGTGCCTAACATTGCACCTAGAAGATAGGAGGCTCTCGAAATAGGATAGCTATTTTATTAGTACGTGTATTATGATTTGATCTGAGTTCAATTTATTTAAGAAGAATGAGTTCAATACTTACTATAAGCCAATCATTAATTTACTCAAACATTGTATTAAGTGCTTACTATGTGCCATTGCTAAGTATTTAAAAATAAATAAAATCAGAGTGCCTGTGTGGCTCACTTGGTTAAGTGTCCAACTCTTGATTTCAGCTCAGGTCATGATCTCAGGGTCGTGAGATCAAGCCCCTCATAAGGCTCCGTGCTGAGTATGGAGCCTGCTCAAGATTCTCTCTTTCCCTCTTCCTCTGTCCCTCCCCTTGCTTGCTCTCTCTCAAATAAATAAATAAGTACATACATACATAAAATCTAGTCTCTGATCACACAGAAGTCAGTCTAGGAGGATGACCAATAAACAATGATTGTAAAACAATAGGTTAAGTGCAATAATAGAATATGTTCAAGGTTCAGTGGAATTGGAAAGGGATAACAAGGTTAATTTTCACAAAGGAGATTATTTCAGCTCAGTGAATAGGAGTTTTCAGACATGGGAGTAGAGGGAGTAGGAAGGTTTTCTCAGACATAACAAAGGCATGAATGTGTGCTTAGAAGAATGAAAATGCATGACGCACTTAAGGAACTGAAGGTAATTCCATGGTACCGGTATAGAGTCCAGAGTGTCATGGGGAGGGTGGAGGAGGTGGAGGAGGAAAGAAGGCTGGAGAGCAAGTACAGATGAAGGGCCTTATGTACCAGGCCATGGAGTCTAAGTTCATTCTATAAGCAATAGGCAATTATTGAAGAATTTTAGGGATAGCATATTTTAGAAAATTCACTGTAATAGCCATGTAGAATATGGAAGAAGGATTTGAGAGGGGTAAAAATAGAGACAAGTTTTTACAGTAGATAAAAAGAGAAACAATGAGGACGTGAATTTTTGGTAGATGCAGTAGGAAAGTAAGAGACACATTACAGAGACAGTTAAGAAACAGGAATATTGGACCAGAGACTCAATTTAATTAGGAAAGGGTTTTAAGGAAAGGAGAAGTGGAGTGTGAAAAAAATATATAGAGGAAGAAATACAGCCAAAAATGTTTGAAATTCAATAAAAACTTTAAATTCAAGAAACTCAAAAATATCAAGTGTAAGAAATGTGAAGAAAATCACACCAAGGAACATCATGATCAAGCTGCTAAAACCAGTATTAAGAAAAAACCATAAAAGCAGCCAAAAGAAAAAGGATGCATTATACACAGAGGAACAAAGACAAGAATGATAGCAGACTTACTCATCAGAAACAATACAAGCCAAAGACAAGAGTACAATATCTTTAAAGTCCTAAACGATAAAGAAAAGGCAACATAGAACTCTTTATCCAGACACATTATCTTTCAAAAATAGGGCAAAAGAAAGATTTTTTCCAGACATATAAATGCTGAGTTAATCAACCAGCACTAGAAGAGATATTAAAGGAAAACTTCAAGCAGAAAAAAAAATGATACCAGATGGAAATTTGGATCTACTCAGAGACAAGAAAGAACTAAAAACTGTACATATGGTACATATGTAGATAAAAATTAAAGACTTTCTCTCATTCTTAATCTCTTTAAAAGACAACTGGTTTGGGGCACTTGGGTGGCTCAGTCGGTTGAATGTCCGACTCTTTTTTTCTTAATTTTAAAAAATATTTTATTTACTTATTTGTCAGAGAGAGAGAGAGAGCGTGAGCACAAGCAGGGGGAGCGGCAGGCAGAGGGAGAAACAGGATCCCTGCTGAGCAAGGAGCCCGATGCAGGGCTCAATCCCAGGACCCTGGGATCATGACCTGAGCTAAAGGCAGACGCTTAACAGACTGAGCCACGCAGGCATCCCGGGTCCAACTCTTGATTTCTGCTAGAGTCATGGTCAGGGGTTGTGGGATTGGGCCCACACTGGGCATGGTGCCTGCTTGAGATTCTTTCTCTCTCTCCATGTCTACTCCACCTTTACTCTGTGTCTCTTTCTCTCTCTCTCTAAAAAAAAAAAAAAAAAAAGAGAGAGAGTGAGAACTGTTTTAAATGGAGTTTATAAAATACATAGATACAAAGTATATGGCAACAAGAGCACCAAGACTGGGTGGGAAAATGGAAATAACTGTTGCAAGGTTCTTTTGTTAAATGTGAAGTGGCATTATATTATTTGAAGGCACACCATCATAAGTTAAGAATGTGTATTTTAAAACCTTAGAGCAACCACTAAAGTAAAAATAAAAAAGAGGCATAGCTAATAAACCAATAATAAACATAGATGGAATCCTAAATTCTTAACAAAATAAGGCAGTAAAAGAGGAGGAAAAGGAACAAAGAGAAGATAGGACAAGAACAAGCAAGGTGGGTGGTTTAAATTCGCCCATATTGCTAATCATGTAAAACACAGAATGGTCTAAACACTCCAATAACATATTAAAGATTGTTAATTTGCATAAAAAATAAGATTCAACTATGATGTCTACCAAAAATCTACTTCAAATATAAAAACACAGAAAGGTTAAAGGTAAAAGGATGGAAAATGATATATCATACTAAAGCTAGTGAAAAGGAAGCTAGAGAGTCAATATCAAACAAAGCAGATTTCAGAAAAAAAAAAAAGAGTATTACCGGAGATAAAGAGGGACATTTTATAACCTTAAGGAAATCAATTCATCAAGAGGATATAAAAATCCTAAATGTGTATGCAACTAACAGCAAGAGCTTCAAAGTACCTGAAGTAAAAACTGATAGAATTGAAAGGATAATAGATAATCCACAAGTAGAGTTTGAGATTTCAAGTCCACTCTTACATTGATAGAACAAAGAGAGAGAAATTCAATAAAAATATAGAAGACTTGAAGACTAGTAACCAAATCCACCAAACTGACAATTATAGAACACTCCACCCAACAACCACAGGACACACATTCTTTTTAGTATACAGAAAACCTTTACAAAAGGAGATCATATTCTGCGCCATAAAACAAGTCTCGATAAATTTAAAATTATCAGCTCATCCAATGCATGTTCTCAAAATACAGTGGAACCAAATAAGAAATCACTAACAGAAAGATATCTTGAAAATCCTCCAATTATTTAGAAATTGAACAACACAATTCTAAATAATCCATGGATTAAGGAAGAAAGCAGAAGAAATTAGAAAATATTCTGAACTGAATGAAAATTAAAAGACGACATATCAAATTTGTAGAATACAGCTAAAGCTGTACTTAGAGGAAAATTTATACCATTTTATGCTTAGATTAGAAAATAAAAATGGATGGTCTCAAATCAGTTTTATTAAAGCTGCCACATTAAAAACAAAGGAAAAGAGAAGCAAATTAACCCCAAAGTAAACAGAGAGAAGGAAATAATAAAGATAATAGTAGAATGAAACAGAAAACAAATACACAACAGTGAAAAAGCAATAAAACCAAACGCTGGCTCTTTGGGGAAAAAAAAAAATCGGTAAGATTGACAACTCTCTACCCAAACTGATCAAGAACAAAAAAAGAGAAGATATATATTACCACTATCAGGAACGGGAGAGGGAATATCACCATCAATGGTACAAACATTAAGAGGGTAATAAGGAAATATTATTAACAACTTTATGCCAATAGATGCAACAAACTAGATGCAATGAGCAAGTTCCTTAAAAGAAACAAACTACCTGATTGTTCAAGAATAAACACATAACATAAATAGCTCTATTAAAGAAATTGAAATTGGGGCGCCTGGGTGGCTCAGTCGTTAAGCGTCTGCCTTCGGCTCGGTTCATGATCCCAGGGTCTTGGGATCGAGCCCCACATCGGGCTCCCTGCTCAGCAGGAAGCCTGCTTCTCCCTCTCTCACTCCCCCTGCTTGTGTTCCCTCTCTCACTGTGTCTCTCTCTGTCATATAAAAAAAAAAAAAAAAATCTTAAAAAAAAATCTTAAAAAAAAAAAATTGAAATTATAGTAAAAAAAAAAAATCTTTCAGGGCTCCTGCGTGGCTCAGTCGGTTAACTATCTGCCTTCGGCTCAGGACATAATCTTGGGGTCCTGGGATCCAGCCCCTGGTCCAGGGGTCCGTGCTTAGCGGGGAGCCTGCTTGTCCCTCTCCCACTGCCCCTCCCCCCGGCTCATGCTCTGTCTCTCTCAAATAAATAAATAAAATCTTTTACAAAAATCTTTCAACAGATGGTTCTACTGTTGGTAAATTCTACCAAGTATTTTAGGAAGAAATTTTACCAATTCACAAAATCTTCTAGAAAAGAGGAGAAAGAGAACAATTCCCAATTCATTCTGTGATACCTAAGCCAGACAGACATGTGAAAAAAGAAAACTACAGAACAGTATCTCTCACAAATAGAGATATAAAAGCCCTTATGAAAATACTGCCATATCAAATATAGCAATGCATGAAAAAGATACTATATCATAACTAAGAGGGGTCTATTTCAGAAATGCAAGATTGAGTTAACATTTGAATATCAGTATAATTCACCATACTAACAAATAATAAATACAATCATCTCAATATATTCAGAAAAAGAATTTGACAAGATTTAATACTCATTCATGATAAACATGATACACACTCTTAACAAACTAAAAATAGAAAGAAACATTCTTAGGCTTAAAAGGGCTTCTAGGAAAACCCACAGCAATGCCTAGTAGGTAAAAGGCAATGATTTTCCTCTGAGATCAGGAACAATCTAAAGATCTGCTCTCACTACTACTACTCAGTGTTGTACTATAAGTAGTAGACAATGCAATCAGACAAAACAACAACAACAAAAACGAGTAAAAAGCTCTTGATTGAAAAAGAAGTAGTAAAATTGTCTTCATTCTCAGTATATATTATCATTTATCTAGAAATCCTAAAGAATCTACAAAAATATGTTCAGCAAGGTCACATGATACAAGGACTATATTTTTTTTTAATTTTTTAAAAAGATTTTATTTATTTATTTGACAGAGAGAGACACAGCGAGAGAGGGAACACAAGCAGGGGGAGTGGGAGACGGAGAAGCAGGCTTCCCACTGAGTAGGGAGCCCAATGCGGGGCTCGATCCCAGGACCCTGAGATCATGACCTCAGTCCCAGGACCCTGAGATCATGACCTGAGCCGAAGGCAGATGCTCAACAACTGAGCCACGCAAGGTGCCCCAAGACATAGGCTTTAAGAGAGGAATGGGATCCTTACCTCACAGCAGATAGAAAAATGAACTCATAATGGATCACAGAGCTAATACAAGAGCTAAAAGTATAAAATGTCTAGAAGAAAATACAGAAATTTTTAGTGACCTTGGATTAGGCAAAGATTCTTAAATAGGATCCCCCCCCAAAAAAACTCTACCAAAAGAAAAGGATAAATTGAACTTCATCGAAATGTAAAACTTTTGCTCTTCTTAAGACACTGTTAAGGGGAAAAAGGCAAACCACAGGATGGGAGAAAATATTTGCAAGTCATAGCCATTAAAGAATGTGTATCCAGAATAAAAAAAGAATTCTCACAACTTAGTAAGAAGACAAAAAAAAAAATTAAAAATGGCCAAAAGAATTGAAGAGTTACCCCACAAGATATACAGATGGCCAATAAACATGTGAAAAATGCTCAACATCACCAGCCATCAGGGAAAGGCAAATTAAAATGACAATGAGATACTATCACTCACCCACTAAAATTAAACTTTTAAAGATTAACAATATCAAGTGTTGGTGGGGCGCCTGGGTGGCTCAGTTGGTTAAGCGGCTGCCTTCGGCTCAGGTCATGATCCTGGAGTCCCAGGATCGAGTCCCGCATCGGGCTCCCTGCTCGGCAGGGAGTCTGCTTCTCCCTCTGATCCTCCTCCCTCTCATGCTCTCTGTCTCCCATTCTCTCTCTCAGATAAATAAATAAAAAATCTTTAAAAAAAAAAAATATCAAGTGTTGGTGAAGATGTAAAGCAACTGGAACTCCTTCTTGTTGGTGGAAATGCAAAAATGGAACAGCCAGTTTGTAAGAACAGTTTGGAAATTTCTTACAAAAGTTGTTCTTATGAAAGTTGGCCATATTCTTGCCATGTAACCAGCAATCTCATTTCTAGCCAGAATTGAAAACAAATGAAATGAAAGCATATGGTCACACAAAAACCTATACATAAATGTTTGTAGTAGCTTTATTCCTAATTTCCCCAAACAACCAAAATACCCTTCAACTGGTGAATGAATCAACAGGCTGTGGTACATCCACACAACAGAACAGTACTCAGCAATACAAAGGAATGAATTCTGATACATCAACAACACAGATGAATCTAAAGTGCCTTATAGTAAGTGAAGGAAGTCAGTCAGTAGACTGCATAAGGCAGGATTTCATTCTGGAAACTTGCTGGGGGCTGGGGACAAGGGCAGGGGTTGACTTTAAATGGGCACAAGAGGATTGGGGGGATAAGGGAACACTTCCTAGTCTTGATTGTGGTGGTGGTTATACGACCCTACATGTTGATTACAACTCCCCAAACTGTATACACACACACACACACACACACACAGAGTGAATTCTGTTACATGTCAATGACACCTCAATTTTAAGTAATACTAAGGAGAACAACTTCATGATGAGGGACAAAGTCGGGGGTCTACTGGGGTCACCATGTGGACGTGGCAATATGGAAATGCCTAGTGCCCTGTCACTCTTTGCAGTTAGCATGGAGCTGGTAACAAGGGCGATTTCCTCAGCTCCTCTCTCTGTTCTGAGATAACACATCTCCACTGCAATCTCTCACAGCTGCACGCTTCCGATTCTCCGTTGTTCTCCTTCTGCATCATCTTCTTCTATGGCACTCAATATAAAAATTTGAAAAATAATTTCCAGTGTAATAGATAGGGGTGGTTTCTGAGCATGAATGAACCCCAAATCATTTTAATTCTCCCCTTCAATGTACAAAACATGTATCATTTGGTCTAATCTGCTCCGAAAGAGCAAACTCATGTGCAGCCAGTCCTTGATTGACAAGTGATCACTGTCACTCTGTTGCTGAAATCTATGTCCAAGGGGCACTGTACTCACTAGGTTGTCTTGCTCATTTGTTTTGCCTTGTATTGCTTCTAAGCTGTTCCCTATCACAAAATGCTCTCTACTATTTAGAGACCATGGGTTTTTTTTTTTCCTCCCTGAATTTTGATTCTTGTATTTGCTTGCATTGGGAATGTAAGGAGTTCTCAATATCCCTGACTATTTGCTCAAGGACCACTATACATCCTTTTGTGCAAAACTGATTGGGAAGTGCCATTCGAGCAATCATAAAAGCAGCAGAGATTTCAAACACAAGCCCTGGTACAAAGGAGTATCAATAGAAGTATGGTTATCCCTGGAAAGTTATTCATATGACAGAGAGGAAATAAATGGTAGTCTCCAAACATGTCAAAAGCATGATGATCTTATCTGGCAGAAAAATAAGGGGGCTAGAAAATAAGTATTGCTTTAAATCATAAAACTTACCATGTTCATGTAATTTTTTATCATTTTAATATTTAAGAGAGTTTTATATAAAACAGAGCCATCTGGATGGCTCAGTTGGTTGAGCGTCCGACTCTTGGTTTTGGCTCAGGTCATGATCTCAGGGTCATGGGATTGAGGCCCATGTTGGGCTTGGTGCTCTGTGGCTCTGTGCGCAGTGTGCTTGAGATTCTCTCTCCCTCCTACTTCCTCTGCCCCTCCCCCCTCAAATAAATAAATAAATAAATAAATAAATAAATATCTTTTTAAAAAGAGAGAGAGTTGTACATAAAACTTAAAAGCACAACCAGCTGGGATTAATTTTCACTTGCTGGGTTAACACACCTGCTCATGGTAATACATACTTCTCTTCTTAGGCTGATATTCCAGGCTAGGAGTTGATTCAAGCAGAAATAAAGGCCACTTTCCTTATCTAAAGGCAATGTTCACCAAGGCAGATCAGCAGCATAAACGCTGCCATCAATCTAATCTGGTGAAATAAATCGTAACTGTAGATACCACTTTTCCTCTTTTCAAGCAGTCAGGACACACCCTGGTCAAAGGTCCCCCAGACTGAGAAAACCCCCACGGTGCCAGGTCACAAACAGCAGTTACAGGAATGCTTCCCTCCAGTCACTCAGACAACACTTCACACTTTTCAAAGTGCTTTCAGAAACATTATTGCATCCGGTTCTCAAAGAAACCTCTTGAGGTAAAATAAGTGTTATTCTTCCCATATTACAAGCAAGAACAACGAAACACAAGAGGTTACACAAGATCACATAGTAGAAGTGATGAAAATCTGGAGTTCTCACTCAAAATCAGGCAGATGAGTTCATCCAGGGCACTGGCCCCCAGGCAGATAGCCCCCAGCTCTCTGGTGCACCCACACCCCGGGGAAGTGAGGGTGTACATGAGAGAAAAAGCACATAATTTAATGGTTGGCTAATTGGGAAAAAAAAAATACAAAACCAAGAAACTCAGAAAGTTTCACTCTTGGATTAAGATCTTTATACTAAATAATGGATATTGATTAATGGAGTATAATCCCCTCATTCCATCCCCCATCTTCCCTTCTTCCTTTCATCTTTCCTTCCACACACATTCAGTGAACTCCCTCTGTGTGTGATTAGCATTGCTGCTCTGAATATAGAAATTAATCCAACATGGGCCCTGCCTTCAGGACACCTGCAACGTAGCAGAGGTAGAAATACATGTGAAGAGATAAAGAAGAGATCGTGAATGCTCGGAAGGGAAGATGTACAACACAGAGTGGGTACACGGAGTAGACAGTGGTCAATTCTAACTAGGGGAAAATATCAAAAGAAAGTCTCCTGTATGAAGTGATGCTTGAGCCGGATCTTCAAAGTGTATCTCAGGGGAGCCAGGGGAGAAATGACATGACCGTGGTGGAAGTGGGAAGGCTAACCAGCTTGCTCAGGTAACTGCAGAACTTGGGCTAGTATACAATGACCGGTTAGTAGGAAGGGAGGAGAATGATGAGGCTGCAAATGTACTCAGGGGAGAGATTATGGAGACTTCTGCAGGGCACACCAAGTAGTTTGCACATCATTTATTTCTACACAAATTATTTAGTCTTGCCTTCAAGGAATTCCCTATTTTAACCCATGAGGTATAATGTTAAGAAAAATTAGGTATTCACATTTCTGCTGATGTTTAAAAATATAAGCTTGGGTCTAAGAATGTCCCTATAATTTTATAGGAAAACATCAGATATGCCACTAACCAATGATTTTACTTCATTTTGTTTTAGGTTCAATGCAAATAACCAGTCATTAAGTTCAGTGAGACGGACTAAAATACAACCATAACTACAATGTGATTAAGAGCATCATAAATACTTCAATATCATAGAAAGAAAGAAATCATACTTTAAAAATTATTCAAAACATAGCTCCTTTTAACTCAGCTGCCTAATCCTAAACCAAACCCATTTTGGATGAGACTACAGAATGCATTTTATACTACAAGATTTTCAATCTAATTACTCAACTAGCCAACACATAAAATAGGTTAAACTGCCACTGTTCATTTTCTTTGCTGGTTTCTAAAACCTAAATTTTAAAGTCTGAGCAATGAAAAGCCAGGCCCATAAAACTATCTGGTCAGTGTATTTTGCTTTTGAATACTGACCAATCTGTGGACCATATCTATCAGGTATTGTAAAAGCAAAAATAGTAGGTCAAACAGAGAATACGAGATGCTAAAGAAAACTTGAAAATGATTAGTCATGAAAATAAAATCAGAGGGTCGCCTGGGTGGCTCAGTCGGTTAAGCATCTGATTCCTGATCTCAGCCTAGGTCTTGATCTCAGGGTTATGAGTTCAAGCCCCACATTGGGCTCCATGCCCAGGGTGGAGTCTACTTAAAAAAAATTAAAAATAAAATAAATAAAATCAAGAGAAAATACAATTTAAGGTCATCCTTGGCCATTCTTCAGGGCATGTAACAAAAATGAATAAAGAAACTGAACCTACTTGTGAGCACTGAGTTCTGAGCACTGGAACCAGTTTCTCCAGCTATAAAAGGGGCCAGTCATCCTGCTCTGCTGTCCCCACAGACCACTGAAAGGCCCCGAGGGGAACACTGTGAGTCCTTAAAGAGGGAGAGATGCCAAGGGGCGATGTCTCCACTTCCCCTCACCTCCTGACCACTGCAGTCCTGACCGCCCCCACTTCCTCACACACTCTTCGCCTTACTGCCAACTTGTGTTCATTAATATAGTCTCATTACTCATTTAAAAAAACAAACAAACTGAAGCTTGTTGAACTCGTGCATTTACTGCTTTAGCTTCAGGAAGAGTAACTGAAGAAAGTAATTTAAGAAATACTTTTCTTTTTTCAATGACCTATGATTATCAATTTACTAGAGGCTTCCAGAAAGCACTCAGATGAAAATGAAATTATTTTAAAGTTCTCTTTGGTGATATCTACTGTTCACTAAAGTTCTTTGAGGGGCACCTGGGTGGCTCAGTCAGCTAAGCGGCTGCCTTTGGCTCAGGTCATGATCCCAGGGTCCTGGGATCGAGCCCCTCATCGGGCTCCCTGCTCAGTGGGGAGTCTGCTTTTCCCTCTCCCTCTGTGTTTGCTCTCTCTCTCTCAAATAAACAAATAAATAAATAAAATATTTTAAAGTTCTTTGAATATGTGAATTCTTACAATAGGAAATTAAACTAGCATTTACACTTGTTGAGTAATGCGCTAATGGTATGTAAATGTAAATGAACTCATTTCTTGTGTCAGTTGATGTTTGCTTCCCAAGCTCTTGATCTCCAAGTATGGAAGAACTGCTGCCAGCATAGGAGTCTCAGGTCTGGGTAAGAAACCTGCCCACGTGTCCCAGGGTGAGCACAGAACACTCGGTGTCACATGGGGCTTACTCGCCAGGCCACCCTAATGTCAAGCCTAATGTCCCTGGGGAAAGCAGGGCACCGAAACACAGTCAGAAGGAGGAGATCAGAGATAACCCTGGTCTTGTCCAGTGTTTTTCTCTGAAGAATAAACCAGAGCCTGTCCCTCCTACAGCTGCTTAGAGTCTTTCCCAGGAGCCTCAGAGGCTGAGGAGTCATGCTCCTCATCACCAGCTCCTTCGAAGACCTAGTGTCCTGCATATGGAGTCCCAAGACTCTACATACCTGTGCTTTCATAACACCTAACGTTACTTTACTCAGTGGTAATTATCATATTTGTGGAACCTTTTAATAATAATAAGCCTACCTAATATTAAGTGCCTATTATGTGCCTTTTTCCCCCCCCACACATTTAAATCAAAAGCTTACTATTATTATCACTATTTTACCTATGAGAAAACCAAGGGTCAGAAAAGCCAAGAGACTTGCCCAAGTCCATGCAACTAAATATGGCAAAGTCAGGACACTTTTGCCATTATACCATGATGCTGCTGCATATCTGGCGATGGGAAATATATTTCTATGATACTTTCTGTGATGTCTTTACCACTAAAATGAGACTTCCAACTAGAAAATATTTATAATGCTTCTTGTTAAGTTATAGGGTCAGAATACCAGGACTAGAATCCTAGCTCCTCCATTTACTAGCTCTGTATCCCTGATATCTGTTTAACCCTTCTGAGGTTCACTTTCTTTATCTGCGAACCAGGGATAACAGTAGTTCTATGCCATAGGGCTGTTGTGAAAATTAAGTAAGATAATAATACAAAGCACTTAGTACAGTGCCCCCCTTATAGAAAGAATTCAATACAATTAGCTATTCTTACTGTTTTAAGTGAAAGCTTTCAATTTACAAGGTTACAAGGCTATTTGTTGATACCTCCTTGCTATACATCTCTGTAAGCAAACATGATTATTAGTAACCTACTCACTTTATAGAGTATTTTTCTTAAAACAATGTTGGAGTGACTGCAAATAAGAAATTTATGTATTGTTCTTTAGAGCTTGCATTTACATTCTTTTGCAACTGAATGACATTCCTTCTTAGGTACAAAGGAGAGCTACGGCTAATTAATCTTACAACAGGTCTTTCAGCAGACATATGAACAGATCTCAGCTGAAACAATGAGGTACAGATGGTTTTAGGTTTCTAGATGCACCACACTGAATGTGAGGCACTGAAACTGATTTTCTGTAAATCACAATTGATAAAAATAATCACATAAGTCTAGTTTCTATGCAACTTTCCAGGAACATATCTACTTCAGGACGTGCGTTATGCACGTGTAGTGAGTGTCAAAATCCTTCACAGCTTCTACCTTGCTCTTGTTTTCCTAGTAGGGCCCTTCCATCCCTTCAGCCACATGCTTCTTTTCATCATTTGTCTGTTCGTCATCCAAGCTCAAGAAGATTTGAGATAATTAGTGGCAAAAAATATATACTGTAAAAAGTACACTATAAGTAAAAAGTAAAAATCGACACCAAGAAAAAACATAAATTATAACAGCAAGTAAAGAACAGAGGGAAGTGTAGATCACAGAAGTGCAGATCATGAGAGCCATGGGCTGGATTCTGAGCTTCCCAAAATTTAGAATGAGAGGGGATGCATGGCGGTTCTCCTTATCAAGAACTGAAAGAGCATACATGGTTCCTTCAGGATCAGTGACTGACTGCTCCATTGCTGACCACCCCCACAGGGCTCCAGGCCGTATCTACTTTATAATGATTGGCCCAAATCCTTTCCTCACTTACCACCAACCCTTTCTGATAAATCAGAGCACCCACTTCACTTCTCCGGTTCAGTTAACTGCTCATCTCACATTCCATATGACTCCAGCGGGGCTGCTGGTCTACCAGAGAAACCACTGGTCCACATTGTGCCCGTGTAAATTTTTTTAAGTGTCCCTTCCTCAAGACACTTAATTTCTATCTCTTGGAAATTTTTCACAATATATAGCTCTTATTAGTATATAAAAGTGCTTTGTGCCATAATACATAAATTACAATGTCTTTGATATGTATAGCACCCTCTAGGATTGTATAATTTATAACCTGTACCTTTCTTCAGATTTTATATATGGGGATTAGGAAAGAGAAGCCCATTCTGCTCAGAAGTTGAGTGGGAAAAATGCTCCTAAGAGCTGCTGGAAGTCATCCCCATCACAGAGCGAAGTCTGAGAGGGTGAAAACACAGAAGCCGCTGGAAGAGATAGAGGGCTCACAGTACCTGTCAGTCAGCCTCAAGGTCAACTCTACCCATCTTCTTGTTTGTATATATGAGCCAGTAAGTTCTCCCTTTTAATAAAAAAAGAATAAATTTGCCTTGATGTCTGTAACTTCCTGGCATCTAACCTCTCACTGCCTTGACTCTTTTGACTGCCCTTTTCTATTTCTGTTCTGACTGGCTGATCCCAGCTCCTTTTAAGAATTCCTCAGAATTTTCAGAACATTTCACAGACTGCCCTGGCCTCCTGGCATCTGAGCCTTTGGTTCCCTTAATTTCCAAAGTCATGAGAGTACTGCTTATCATTCCAAACACTAACCTCTGCCTGGCTGCAGGTGTAACTCCCCTAATTCACTAACCTGTCCCTCTATCATGTGTTCACAGTGAACATCATTAATTTGGAATGAGAGAATTGGTGTAAAGACATTCATCAGAATGATATATCAATTATATCTCAATAAAGCTGGAAAAAAAGAGACATATTCACAAAAAAAAATCATACTATGAGTAAGACTGGTAAGATTGCAGGACACATACTTAAACTTCAAAAGAGAAATTATTTTTAAAGAATTTCATAAACTGTTTATGAATTAGTTTAAAAAATTTTTGTTCTAAGTTTACTAAATTGATCTGGGTGATGGATTTCCTTAGAAACATCTTAACAATTCGTTTGATTACTACTACCTATTTTTAAACTATTTCTTTTGAAATATTCACATTTCTACATAATTTATAAATACTTGTGGTATTTTATACACCATTATTTAATACAATTATTATTCTTGTCCCCAAAGAAATAAGGACCACAAATTGACAAACTGAATGCTTATCTTGGAACAATGAAAACAGAAGATAATGTTAAAACACAGCCAATCACTCTGTGCCAGTTACCGAACGACTGTCTCTCAGCCCTGAACCCAGCTTTATTCAGCTTTATGATACTGGACTTGGCAAATGGATTTCTCCTTGGCCAGCTACATATATGTATGATATGTAGAGTACCCTCCAGGACTGTGTAGCTTACAACCTGTATCTTCCACAGCTTTTATATATGGTTCTTCCAAGAAGAAGCTCCAGAGGGACATGGGACAGCTGCACAAGGGGGAAAGGAGCTTGCCCTTGGCTGTTTGCTCACTGTTCCCGTGGGGTTGTCCCCCTGATGGCAGCCACTCATTCCCGTTGGTTGCAGTTTTCATTTATTTCCTCACTCCTAGAATCAGCCTCACTGCCTTCCCTCAGAGAGAAGAGCAAAACAGAGTGGCCTCCTTTGAGGCCAGCACCCTAGCCTCACAGGGCCCAGCTGTGTGCTCTGAGGTACCTCCTGTGAGACAGCAGCCCCTCCTCCAAGGCCTGAGTCTCAGCTCCCTGGGGTCCCTCCCCCAAGTGACCCCAGCCTGAAAGTCACTACCTATGTTTTCCGTCAGTATTGCCTTTTATTCTTTATTCCTCCAAAATTTGTTTAATTAATTCCCTACGTTAAATTCTCTCTGTTAAAATAACCGGTGTATTTGCTTGACCGGATCCTACCTGACACCACTGTCTCTGTAGCTTCCCCCACCCCCATAGTGTGGTATTTACAGAGGACTAAGACATAAGAGCAAACAGTACCAAATTAGGAGCAGCTGTAAGGCTGATTTTTTTTTTTTTTTAGAAAGACTGCATATTTTGTGAACTTGCTTCCCCATAAAACAATCTATTATGCCTTTGAATTTAATATTCAAATTTCATATAGTTTTATGTATACATTTTTAGGTTCTACAAAAGCTACAAATCTGTAAATCGAATTTTACAGAGGAGATTAAGTAATGTAGAGTGTACAGTATATAGTAATGGTACACAGCAGCATAACAATGAATTGGTATCTTAAATTTCCTATACCCATATTAGAGGAAATTAACTTAAAAGTCCAAATTTGGACAAAATATTTTCATAAAAATTTCACTTATAAAGGTAATAGGCAATGCACCTTAGCTTGTTACTTCTAGGACTTAATGATACCAACTGCCCACAGTTACTACTGAATTCAACAATCAACATTTAATGTTATGTATACATAATACAAAAACATACCTAGATAAGAACCCAAAGTTGTATAGTATATTTCAACTTTAAATACTTATTTATTTATTTGAGAGAGAGTGAGAGAGTACGGGGGGGGGGGGGGGGGGGTGCAAAGGGAGAAGGAGAGAGAGAATCCCAAGCAGGCTCCACCCTCAGCACAGAGCCAATGCAGGGATTGATCTCACGACTCTGAGATCATGACCGGAGCCAAAATCAAGAGTCCGAGGCTTATCTGACTGAGCCACCCAGGCGCCCCTACATTTCTATTTTAAAGCAAGTCTGTTGATCTTAAAGAAATGAGTTCAAATGGTCATTTAATGGTTATTATAAGATAAAAAAAATAATAAAGAGGCATACATTTTTTTCACAAAAACTTTGGTCCTCCATTTAAGATGGCTTCAAATTAAGAATTATTAATGCAGGGGTGCCTGGATGGTGCAGTTGGTTAAGTGTCTGACTCTTGATTTCAGCTAAGGTCGTGATCTCAGTGTTGTGAGATCAAGCCCCGCATGGGGCTCTGCACTCAGCGCAGTCTGCTTGAGATTCTCTCCCCCTTTCTCTCTGCCCCTTCCACTTGCGCTCTCTCTCTCTTTCAGATAAATAAATAAAGCTTCGAAAAAAAGAATTACTAATGCAAAATTTGACTATGATAATTTTTCTGTGCTTAGGACTCCATTTCAGTATTTCATTATTTAAAACTAGAGTTATTGCTAAGGTGACCCTTGAACAACATGGTTATGAACTGAGCAGGTCCGCTTAACATGCAGATTTTTTCCATAAATATATGTGCCGTATTGTAAATATATTTTCCTTATGATTTTCTTAATAACATCTCCTTTTCTCTAGCTTACATTATTATAAGAATACAGTGTATAATGTATATAACATACAAACTATGTGTTAATCAACTGTTTATATTATCAGTAAGGATTCTGGTCAATAATAGACTATTAGTGGTTAAGGTTTTTGGGAGTCAAAAATTATATACAGATCTTTGTGCAGGGGGTCAGCACTCCTAACCCCCATGTTGTTCAAAGGTCAACTGATGAGAGCTAGAATCCTCCTACTGTTTATTTTTAAATTCTTCATATGTTTATATATTTGCATATGTATTTGTGGAGAGGTACACATCTATAAATACACATAGTTGTATAAAAAAAAAAACTAGAGTTATTGCAGAATTAAAATACTACTGGGTTTTATATATCTAAAATCACCAAAAGAAGATGTGTGAGAACATACACCCACTGTCCTAATTCTGCCCCGCTGGAACCATAATAACTCTTCTTTTCCTTCCATGTTAAAGAGTCCTCCAAATATTTCAAGACAACTAGTTCATCCCCCTTCTTTTCTCCTAGCTCAGCAGCCATAGTCCCTCAGCCTTCCTCTTATGATGTGGTTTCCAGGCTCCTCACCATCCTGGCCTCCCTCCTCAGGACACACTCCCACTTGTCAGAATGTTACATAAGATCCAACTGCTACAGATCCAGAGAGAAGGTCTTAGATGAACAGATCATCTGCTTGCCATTTTATTAGCTATCATAAACATCAATCAAAACTCTGAACAAGCTGAGCTTCACAGCTAACTTTAGCTGAATATTCTAAATGCTTAGAAAGTGTGAATTTTATTTTTGCTCTAACAGTCAGATGCAAGACATCAAACTGAAACTTGCAGTAATTTACATGGCAAAAGCCAACACCAACATTCTAACCACAAGACAAAGGAGAGGTGGTGGGGAGGGCTGCAGGATCATGTAAGAAAGTGGGTCACCCTTTCCATCAGATTCCTTCCCTCTCCCATCTGCATTACCAACTGGGTGAGCTCTGTCTCTCTTAGGAATGTGAAACCTTCTCTCCATCTACTCCAAGCATCCTGTTTTCACAACACTTTCTCTCAGGCATTACAATTTCTCTGTATATATATCTTAGGCTTACAAATGTCCTTGAATAAACTCACAAGTTTCGGGGGCAGTATGTAGAAACAGAAAATTATAAACTTCAAATATCTTTGACTCAGCCTTTAGGAAAATTAACATCCTTTATATCCCAGTTTCCACAGATTTTGAGCTAAAACTATACTTGTTCTTTTTATTTTTGTCGTATAGTTCAGTTTTTGTCTACGACTACTTGCTAAGGGCAGAGAACTTGACTATATAATGTAAAGGCTGGTTTTAACAGTTCCAAGTTCTGTTAACTTGTACCTTTGGCATTATAAATGTTTGTCATAGGAAACTTTATTTTCTAAAATGTTTATTGTAGAAACGGTGTTTGCCTGCATCAAGCTGTACCCACTGCCTGTGACAGGGGTTTGAGGCAACCTCCACCCTCAGTGGTAATTAACTCGTTCTTCCTGGACTTGGCGGATGCAGCCACGTAACTTCCTGGTATGGAAGGGCTGTGACTTTGCTTGTTTGACTGAGAACACCAAGACCTTTTATCTTGGCTTTCTCCACTCAGGGCATAATAAACATTGGGCTCCAACAATTCTCTTTTTAAAAAGCCATGCAAATTAAAAGGAAATTCTCCAAAAACAGGGACCATATATCATCATTGCACCTTCCATAACACCTGGCTCAGAGCCTTCCAAATGTATGGTGCTCAACAATATTAGCTGAAGTGGATGGAATTACTCTTCATAACAGCTCTTGCTTGAAGCTAAATTTTATTGCCATTAAAATGGAACATGAAAGTTCAGGAGAAATCAGAGTTTTTACTTCTTTTTTTTTTTTTGAGTTTTTACTTCTTCACCAGATTTGTAAATATTTGTTCCAGAATGGTCTACTCTTATATAGAGTGTCCTCTATAATTATATAGTATCTGAAGCTGTTTGGTTATAGGTGACAGAAATTTAACTCAAGCAAACTTAAGCGAAGAAAGAGGAGGATTTAATGCTTCATGCTTTAATGAAGAAGGTCTTCATCATGGCTGAACTCAGGCTCAAATATTATCATCAGGACTGACTCTTTCTCCTTCTCTGGCCTCCTTTCTTCTGTGCTGGTTTCATTCTCAGGAAGACTCCCACTGACTCCCTACCAAGTAGCAATCTTATGTTTATAACCTTTACACTCACAACCCAAAAGGAAGACAGACCCTCTATCAAGTCTTAGGGAAGACTCTCAGTTAACTCTGCTTGGACCACACGTCTCTCCTAGGGCAGGGAAGTAAGGCATCCTGACGGACAGATCCCAAGGAGAAGGCAAGGGAGTGTCCCAAAGGAAAAAATAACACACTGATAAGACTACTCAACAATTCAAGGCCTGAAACTGTAAGTCCCTTTTTTCTCTTCCTGGGCATGCTAGAAATAAAACCATGGTTCTGCCAAGCTGACTTCTAAAATGACTACAATTATGCAGTATACTCTCATTTGTTACAGAGAAATGATATTTACTGGGTCTATTATATGTTAACCACAGTGTCAGGCATTTTATACACGTTAGCTTATTTAATTCTCATAATATGTAGATATTTAAGATGAAGGTACGGAGGCTTAGAGAAGTTACATAGCAAATATTAGAACCAAAGATGTAAGCTGAGTCTATCTGCCTCCAAAACCCCTTGCTTTCAGCACTGAGAATTTTAGAGCTCTTCTGAGTTGCTTTACTGTGGGTATCAGAAATTTGTGGATGAAAGCTGAAAGACCTACATATTAGGCAAGGCCAACTTAATTAAAAGGAAAGCAATTATCTATAGAAAGTGATTTATCAGATGCCCTGAAAGAGTTTTACTAGTTGCCTGAAATTCCTCCACTAGAGATTATTTTGGACTTAGTCATTACTGCTGCTTAATTTATTTTATTATTTTACTACAAATACTTCCCAAGAGCACGTGCGATAATGAGGCTTGTTAAAATGCAAATGCCCCAGGAAGGGGTAATACACGAAGCTTTTTTCTATTAGCCAAAATCCTTATGTACATCAGATTCTCCACTTCTTTTTCACACGGCCCTCACCCAGGAAAGAAGACACAGGGACAGGTCACATCACATTAGTCGACAGGGCATCTGGGTAGAGCTCACACAGCCAGTGACTGCACTAGAGGCTGGGAAAAATTCTACAACCTTTGTACTCCCAAAGAAAATTACTTCAGCATTTGATCATACAATCCAGGAAAACTGTAAAAAGGTCTGAGAACAGCAACAAAAAGGAAAACAGTTACTATATAGCCTATGAATTAGCAAAGGGAATCAGGGAGTGAAGACAGGAATAGTAACTATGAGAATTTGCATTAAAGTTCCTCTACTTAATTTTAGAAACATAAACCTCTTGGGTATACATTATTTAGTAAAGAAAAAAATCTAATCTTTAGTGACTATGGTTAAATGCTTTATATCACACAACATTACTGGTGCTGCCCCAATATCACCCACAGGAAACATACACGAAACGGGGTCTCCGGTTACACAGAGCATCACTGCCTGCACTGTGCCTCACTGCTTCAGAAACGGGGCAGCAGGGAACGAACCGCCTGGGGTCCCAGCCTCCTGCCAGCTCTCGGCCCCCCAGCACCTCTGGACGACTGTAACTGAGAACGCCTCCAAACTACGGGCTTCCAGCCACTTCCCCTCTTAACTGGGACAGTTAGGAAGCATCTATTTTCTAATAGTTTCTCTTCATAAGCAGTTTCCTGAATGATCCCACTTGGCATAGTACCTGACACACAGGAAGTGTGCAGTAAGTTAAAAAGAAGAAGAGGAGGGAGGAAGAGCAGGAAGAAGAAAGAACTGCATTCTATCTTATTTATTCCCTAGACTCTTACTTCTAGGGGACAAATGGGGAGAAGCTAACTTTCAAGATCATGGTAGTTCAAGCCCTACTTCTTAAATATGAGGAAGCGAGGCCCACAGAGGTTGGTAACTTCCCCAGAGCCAGGCTGTTACTAGCAGAGCTGAGTTTCTCGCCCACTTCTCCTTACGCCCAGTCCTGTGCTCTTTCTATAGTAAAAACTTCATGCCAAGGGACAGGCTATAGGTTTTCAATAGGCAGCAGCAGAACAGTAAACCGCTGTGTCCCTGTGTCCAAAGCATTTCTACAGGCAAGCAAGGATGATGAACACTGTTGTCCACTGATGGCAGGTTCCCTATCACACATTTCCTGGGACACATGCTGTAGCATCTAAATGAGAACAAATTAAAATGCTTCTCTGGTACATTCAGTAACCAAAGTTCTTTACAGGTTACAGCATTAACCAGAGTCATTCCAAGTTCTGTCCTCTGACAGACTGATGTCAGACTGACTCCCGTTCTCTCGTACTTGTAACAGGAAATGTGTCTCATTCTCTTCACTAACAAACATTTAGAACATGCCTCCTCTGGGTAACACACTATGCTAGGCTCTAGAGCTGTGAAGAGAGGTATAGAACATGGGTCCTGCATGTGTGGTGTTTGAAATCTGTGAGGAGATAGAACACACATATGAAAGATAACCTCAAAGTGGGTGTATCTAAGTACAAATGAGAGGAGCAAAGGATAAGCTATAGGATTTCTAGGAAGCCCTCCAGGGAATTAGAAAATCTAAACATAGACTTCTCTGAGCGCAACTGAATGATATCCACCATGGTAATTAAGGTTCAAAAATATAAGTGTTCACCAGACATGAAATTAACATTTTATCTCAATTTATGTATTACTGTTATATCACCAAATTCCAAATCATCAGAAACAAACTATCTTGAGATCTGGCTCATATTTATGAAACAAATACTATCCTCATAACTCATGTCAAACAAAAAACTATACTGAGAAATATTTCACATATAAAAGTAAAATATGTATGTATTGTTAAAACACACACTTATAACCTCCCAACAAACAAAAGTCCAGGGCTAGATGGCTTCACTGGTGAACTCTACCAAACATTCAAAGAAGATTTAATACCTATTCTTCTCAAATTCTTCCAAAAAAATTGAGGAGCAAGGAATGCTTGCAAACTCATTTTAAGGTCAGCATTACCTTGAGGCTAAAACCAGACAAGGACGCCATAAAAACAGAAAATTATAGACCAGTATCTCTGATGAACATAGATGCAAACATCCACAACAGATTATTAGCAAACTGAATCCAACAATCCATTAAAAGGATCATATACCAACATTAAGTGAGATTTACTTCAGGGATGCAAGGATGGTTCAACATCAAATAATGTGACATTAACAAAATGAAAGATAAAAATCATATGATCATCTCAACAGATGCAGAAAAAGCATTTGACAAAATTCAACATCCATTTATGATAAAAACTCAAGAAAATGGGTATAAAGGAAATATACTTCAACATAATAAAGGCCATATATGACAAACCCACAGCTTTTAAGACCAGAAACAAGACTAAGATGCCAACTCTCCCCATTTTTATTCAACATAGTATTGGAATTCCTAGCCACAGCAATCAGACAAGACATAAAGAAGAAATAAATGGTATCCAATCTGCTAAGAAAGAAGTAAAACTGTCACTATTTTAACAGATGGCACAATATTATATAGAGAAAACCCAGAAAAGGCTACCCAAAACTGTTAAAACTAATAAATGAATTCAATAAAGTTACAGTATACAAAATTAAAATACAAAAATCTGTTGCTTTTCGATACATTAATAACAAACTATCAGAAAGAGAAATCAAGAAAAAAATCTCATTTATAATTCCATCAAAAAAATATCTAAAAATAAACTTAACTAAGAAGGTGAAAGATCTATACAGTGAAAACTATAAGACACTGATGAAAAAAAAAACTGAAAATGACACAAATAAATGTAAAGATATTCCACACTCATGGACTGGAAGAATTATTATTGTTAAAATGTCCATACTATCCAAAGCAATTTACAGATTCAATGAAATCCTTATCAAAATTCCAATGGCATTTTTCACAAACTAGAACAAATCATTCTAATAATTGTATGGGACCACAAAAGACCCCAAATAGCCAAAGCAATCTTGGGAAAAAAGAACAAAGTTAGATGTATCACACTTCCTGATTTCAAACTATACTACAAAGCTATAGTAATCAAAACAGTATGATTTTGCCATAAAAGCAGACACACAATTTAATAGAACAGAACAGAGTGGAAATAAACCCATGCATACGTGGTCAATTAATTTATGACAAAGGAGGCAAGAGCATACAATACAGAAAGGATAGTATCATCAATAAATCGTGTTGAGAAACTGGACAGCCACATGCAAAAGAAAGGAACTGAATCACTATTTTACACCATATACAAAAATTAACTCAAAAATGGATTAGACTTGGGCGCCTGGGTGGCTCAGTTGGTTAAGCGACTGCCTTCGGCTCAGGTCATGATCCTGGAGTCCCTGGATCGAGTCCCGCATCGGGCTCCCTGCTCGGCAGGGAGCCTGCTTCTCCCTCTGACCCTCCCCCCTCTCATGTGCTCTCTCTCTCTCATTCTCTCTGTCTCAAATAAATAAATAAAATCTTAAAAAAAAAAAAAAAAAATGGATTAGACTTGGATGTGAGACCTAAAGCCATAAAACGCCTAGAAGAAAACATAGGTGGTAAGCTCCTTGATAATAATGTTAGTGATGTGGTTTTTGGTTTGACTCCAAAGGCAAGGACAACAAAAACAAAAATAAACAAATGGGACTATACCAAACTTTAAAAGCCTCTAAACAAAACAAAACAAAGCAAAAAAAGCTTCTGCACAGACAGGGAAATCATCAACAAAATTAAAAGGCAATCTATGGAATGGGAGAAGATATTTGCCAATTATATATCCCATAGGGGTTAATATCCAAAATATATAAAGAACTCATATAACTCAATAACAACAACAACAACATCTGATTTAAAATTGGGCACAAAATTTGAATAGGTATTTTTCCAAAGAAGACATACAATGGCCAATAAGCACTTGAAAGATGCTCAACATCACTAATCATCAGGGGGATGCAAATCAAAACCACAATGAGATATCACCTCACACCTGCCAAAATGGCTATTATCAAAAAGACAAGAAATAACAAGTGTTGGTGAGCGTATGGAGAAAAACGAACCCTCATGCACAATGTAAGGTGGTGTAGCCACTATGGAAAACAGTATGAAGGTTCCTCAAAAAATTAAAAATAGAATCATTATATGATCCAGCAATTCCACTTCTGGGTATCTATCAAAATAACAAAAACATGAATTTGATAAAATACATGCATGCGTATGTTCACAGCAGCATTATTTCTAATAGCCAAGATTTGGAAACAACCTAAGTGTTGATAGATGAATGGATAAAGAAGATGTGGAATGCACGTGTGTGCGTGCACGCATACACACACACACACACACACACACACGGAACACTACTCAGCCTCAAAAAAGAATGAAATATTACCATTTGCAACACCATGGACAAGCCTTGAGGGTATTATGCCATGTGAAATAAGCCACACAGAGTAAGATAAATACCGCATGATTTCACTTACATGTGGAAGCTAAAACCAACCAAAAAACAAAACCCAGACTCACAGATACAGAGAACAGACTGGTGGTTGCCAGAGGGATGGGGAAGCAAAATTGGTGAAGGGTATCAAGAGGTACCAAACTCCATCTATAAATAAGTCAAGGAAATATAATCTACAGCATGGGGAATCCATTCAATAATATTCTATTAACTTTGGGGACAAATGGTAACTAGACTTACTGTAGTTATCAGTTCCCAAAGTAGACCCATGTCCAAATCACTAGGCTGTACACACGAAATTAATTTGTATGTCAATTATACTCCAATAAGAAGACACATACTTGTAAAATTAAAATATGTGTCTTGTTGAAATACATACGATTTTATTTTCAGCATCACGGAATATCAGGGCTAGAAAGTAACCAAGTTGCCAGGGTATCCATTTATTAGCTGTTCCGTTCACCCTTACACATCCCTAGCAATGGCTTCTCATTCTATGCTTGGCAACCTCCGGTGACAGTAACCTGACTAGCTGATGAGACAGTATGGTTCATCTTTGGACATTCATCTATTTCATTCTACATAAAAGCAATGTACTTCCAAATGGGAAAATTTGCAATAGGGGAAGAGCCAGTGGAATGTTTTCTAATTCATTACAGAAGTGTCTGCCTTTCATTATTAGGTTTTTTTCCGAGGTCTATTTCATGAGATTGATAAAGTACAATGGTCAGTAAGCCTGTACAGTAACATTCCTGTTCGTGGACATTCCCTTCAGGAAACTCACTATGAGAAATTAGGTAATGCAAAGAAAACAGTGCTATATAAGAATTCAGCAAAAAATACTGCATTGAGAGTTATCTACAACATCTGTTAATCCTACAGTATCTAGAGTAATGTTTCATGTTAAGTATGTTCCTGTGTAGCAACAGAAAGAGCTTGATCTTGCAATAAATGCATTTATTAATCTTGCAAGAAACATGCATTTATTATCATTATATTCTACTTAATGTGGCCCCAAAGCATACAGTTGAGGAAAATGCTTACTGCTGGGATTTAAACAAAAAGGTGTGTAGTTGCTTTGGGCTGCATTAGCTGAAAAATAAACCATTATGGGTTCTACTGTATTCGACGATTCACCCCATTACCAAGATTTCTGGCTACGCAGGCAGTTAACTTTTCACACAAACTTAGGCCCCTTGCACAACTAGTTGATTAAACAATCACCTTGTTCGCTATTGATAGATTAAAATAATAACACTAACAATGAATTAAATGGGAATACTTTTCCATCTACCACCACCACCAAGGGTCAAAGCAGGATAAAGCAGCAGTGGGAGGGGAGAAGGGGTCACTTGACTCTTACCACTTGGCCAGCTGGGGATATCCTGTCTGTACCTCTGCAGGACAGTAGAGGACGGGCTTTCCAACTCACCTGTGTTTTGAGAATGACATCCACAAATGTAAACTTTCACCCAAACCTCATGTAGTTCTCCATAATTTGAGCTGCCCTGAGGGGGTATATTTCAGAGCCATCATCCTTTACAGCAGAATTGAAGGGTGTAGGCATTTGCATTTTTGTACTCTGCCTCTAGTAGGTCCCCACTGAGCATGTGGTTCAGAGCAGGCTAACAAGGCTGCTAGGTGGGGATACAATGATGAACAAGACCCAGGAGGTTACTGTACAATCCAGCAGCAGGATCAGAAGAAGGCTGGGCCCCCCAAACGTCTACTATGGATGCTTTTACCCGTTATCAACACAACTTATGGACTGGCTATCTATAGTTAGTGCTAATTTACGTGTTTCTTGGGGCATGGCTAATGAATTCTCTGCCGTTTTTTTTCTCAAGTCCCCTTTGTAAGTACTGTTAGGCATGTATTACCAGCAGCGAAGCAGTGCCTGGCAGAGAAGCTCTTCTTTAGACCCTCCGGTAGCACAGAAATCAAACACAGCATCGGAAAACAGCTGATGGGATGTGTGATGGAGTGTGGAGCAGATCGTGAGGAGAAAAACAGGGAAGCAACATCAAAATCAAAGACAAATGCAAGACTGGTGAGGGGACAGGGGAAGGTCAGCAGCCGGTGGGGGTGGAGGAGAAGAAAGGGGAGCAAATGCACTGATTCCAACCCTCATTTGCACTTCTGAACTAGAACTTTGCTTCAGACACAGTGTAATGCCTTCAATTCTTTTTAAAATTTTGGAACTTGAGGAAGTAACCCCAAAAGGCAGTCTCTACCACTCCCTGTCAGCTAATATGAAGCAGCACTGTGCATAAAACATGAGACTTTGCACCCTACGATCCCAGATAAAGACAGAGAAGAGCAAATTCTTCAATGAGGTGAACGCTGACTTCTGTTAGCACCAAGAAGACTGCTTACACACGGGGAAGGAGAGAAGCAGAATACAAGTAAAGCAGGGGTTCCAGGGGAAAACCGGGAGCGGTGGAACAGGAAGTGGTGAAGGGTAAAGAGGGAGAAGGGCAGAATTACTATCCCTACATCTGTCCATACCACGGTTCTTCAGATACAGATGGTGTTCAAGCAATGACTCCATCAACCAAAACCCTCGGGAACTACAAATAAATCATCCTGACAAATACCTGGAAAGTTTCAGGCTGCCAAACTAATGCCGATGCTCATTGTTACAAAAAAAAAAAAAAAAAAAGAACAATTCTGCTGTAAACTCACTCAGGTTTTAAGCTCAGGGTCATCATATATTGTACACTATCAGTTTCACAAGTAAAATTTAGAGCACAGTTATTGGCCCTTGTTAATAATCCAATGCTCCAAAGTCTCCCAATATTTATTCCAAAGCACTCCCAGAAGATTTCTTATAAAAGCTGGCTTATTTCCCAAGTGAACAGGTATGGCTGTGTATCAATGCTTTTAAAACCTGCCCCTGGCTAGTTTCCTAAAGAACCAGCAGCAGGAAATATAAGCCAGATGTGGACCTTTCAGTATCTGAACCAGATATCATGAGATTCTATAGACCTATTTAAATTTATTTAAATAAAGCCCTGATGATATGGCTGCAAATGCAGAAAGTATGACTATAAACACTTTATGGAAAAGGAACTAAAAATTCAGTATTTGGGGGCAACTAGTGTAAGGCAAATTCTATTCAGCACAAGAGTTAAAATGCTAGTACTGTATTTAACAAAGTCAAAATGTAAGCGAATACACAGAATCCAGTGAGGAAAAGAATTTAATGCAAGTGTCATCAGTTTAAGTTCTGTTTTCCCAACCATAAGCAGATGTTGAATCTGCCTGGCATCGGCTTAAAAATATGTGTAAGGTTTTTGCTGGGAAGCAAAGCGGCATCACCTGTTTGGAGAGCTGTCTTAACAGTTACACCTGAATCCCCTCCATGGAGAACAAAGCAGAGGACACGTGAAAATACCTGCAAATGTGTAATATCCGTCATTCTAGAGCCAGCTTTTCTTCTCTATATGTTATTATCGAGCACTGCCCTGAAAATATCCCAACTGCAGAGAAGAAAAATGAAGTCTGGCTTATACAACATCTCAAATTGCATGCAGTGATTTAAAGAAAGTCAAAACTAAACTCTGACTCTAGAGAGTGTGGTAAGAATGAACTGTAGGATTAGCAACAGACGAAAATCAAAAATAAGTTTTCAGGATTTTGTATTTTTAACACAGCCTATTTATTGAGTTACAGTACTTTCCCCAGTTAATTATTAACCACATACCTACCAATCCTTTTAAAGAAACGCACAGAGAAAAAAAAATCACAGCTCATTCTTCTGTTATCTTTCCCGTAAGAAAAAAACCCCAAAACGACCCCTGGAAGACAACCACACAAAATAGTCAAGCACTTCGGATCCTGCCCAGTACAATCACACTTACTGATCTTTTCCTCATCTCTTGAGAAAGGAAAACAGCAGAGCTGACCCATGGCACTGGTGCTGTCTTTCCTTCCCGGTGCTCTTCTCCCCGGGTGCCCCAAATAGAAGCTGCAGCTCGCGCCGCGATCTGCGAGCACGCCCTGCCTATTCCACTCCCAGCAGCAGCCCGAGCTCCAAGAGCCAATGCACAGCCGGCAGAGAGAAAGGAGAAGGGGACTCGCCGTGAGCAAAAAGGCTCCACCTCCCAGTCCTCCAGCCAGAGGCAAGGGCTCTGGGGCCGGCATTCAGTGAGAGAAGTAGCCCCATGCTCGCCCAATTCTCTCACCCAGCTGAGAGCTCCCCGCCTCTGCTCCGTGCCTCTAGCACAGCCTGCAGAACTGTGTGTCTTGAAGCAAGATCGTCCAGAACAAACCACAATGAGTGGTCCTCTCTCCCGCAGACAAATATAGTAATTACACCGAGAAAGCCGAAGAAAAACAAAAAGCCTACATTTTCGGCCTGCTATTTAAAGAGGAAGAGCTTTCTGTTATCCCCAGGAGATGTGGGGTTCTTTGTTTGTTTTATGAGTAAGGAACCTGACGTGGCAGAACACTGAAAACACAACTTGAATGAAGTACCACTAACGACCTGCAAGCTGCACCAACTGTAGGAATGACAGGGAAAAAGTGGGGGCAAAAGACAATCCTGTTGTCGGCACTTTACAGTGTAGCTTTTAAAGTTAAACGTCTGCTTTCTGAAACACTGCTGTGTTCTTCTATTAAATCAGTACTACGAATTTTGAAATCAGAGCATCAAGTATGTCATTAGCCCAGAAAATGACCCAAATCTAGAAGCACCACTGAGAAAAAGATCGGAGATAAGAGCACCTTTCAGAATGAATCCACGACGTGGCTAAGCAAATTCAGGGACAGCACAACGACTAATTTTAAAACACAGTATTTGAACTTTATGACAGGAGATAACTGACTTCAAGTAACAGCTCCGAATCTGTTCCCTTAAATAGGGAACAGCCTTACTTTATGACACTACAGGAATGAAAGACAGCTCTTAGTGCCCGAAATGCCATCCAAATTCCGGCCGTACTCCTCTACTTTCCAGCAAGGCACACACACACCCATCTACCAGGAGGTGGAAGGATGACTATGACAACTTGCCGTGGTTCTGGATGCAGGATGCCTGCTTTCATACCCCTCTGAACAAGAAGCGTATGCAGTTTGGAAAAATAACAGCTGTCTGGTTTTTTTTTTTTTTTTTTTTTTTTTAGATTTTATTTATTTATTTGACAGAGAGAGACACAGCGAGAGAGGGAACACAAGCAGGGGGAGTGGGAGAGGGAGAAGCAGGCTTCCCGCTGAGCAGGGAGCCCGATGCGGGGCTCGATCCCAGGACCCTGGGATCATGACCTGAGCCGAAGGCAGACGCTTAACGACTGAGCCACCCAGGTGCCCCCAGCTGTCTGTTTTTTTATGTTAAACATTACTTCCTGCATTTAAAGAAAGAAATATTTGTAGTAAACACTCTTCACTGAAAAAAATGAGTAATTCTTGGCATTCCCTAATCATCAACGTTGATGTCGCCATAAAACCTTTAGAAGTAGAAAGCCAGGGGCGCCTGAGTGGCTCAGTCGTTAGACGTCTGCCTTCGGCTCGGGTCATGGTCCCAGGGTCCTGGGATCGAGCCCCGCATCGGGCTCCCTGCTCCGTGGGAGGCCTGCTTCTCCCTCTCCCCCTGCTTGTGTTCCCTCTCTGGCTGTGTCTCTCTGTCAAATAAATAAATAAAATCTTTAAAAAAAAAAAAGAAGAAGTAGAAAGCCAGAGGTCTGAATCCCAGATTTGCCAGATATTAGCGGTTCTGAAATATTGACCTCTTTGTCAGAGTTTGGATTATCTTCCTCTGTAAGACCTGAAAATCAGGTTAAGTTCATTATAAAGTTTTTAACTTGTTGCAAAGTAGATAGTGTTTGGGAGGAAGGAAAGAGGCAGAGAACAGATAACTATAGCTATTTGCACCTCTGTCTTTTTAGCACCAGCCAGTAATCTCTCCTCCTCCTGTTCCAATCTCCTGCCCTACTAGCTGCCATCTTGAGTTACTGCTTATACATGTTATACATGTGGACTCCGAGCAAAAAGGCCCCTCACTCAGATGCAGCACTCAGGGGATAATACTCTGTGATGAACCCTACACCAACTTCACTTCATTAATTAATTCCTATTGGCACTACTTCTGACAATATGCAATTAAGAATAAAAATATAAGTAACAGTATATACCTCAGGATATCCTGCAGTCCAAGGGGGAAATACATATAATGTCAAATATCTCTCTCTCTCTCTAATGTCAGAGATTTTTTTTCATAGGCACTGAGTGAATCAATCATAATACAAGATTAGAGAAACAACTGAAAAATTCAAGACAGGGATTTTTAAACTGGCTTTTAATTGTGCAAATAATTAGCATATCATTTAACCTCAAGGAGAGGATAGAGTCTGGTTTCCTCTCACTAAGGTTTCTCTCTGTTCTGGAAGGCTATAGTTTCATACTGTAGGTCATGGCTACTCTCAGCCCAGGATTTCCAGGAATGGTCTTCACATTGCATATTTTTGTGTTTCTTTCAATAAAGATGATTCATTAAATATACAGTTAAATGGAATTTCCCTTCTATAGATTTCATAAGAGTTTCCATATACCCACATTTTCAACTCAAAATAACGGAGACATTCATAAGTCTGGATTTTTGTTTGTTTGAAAAACAAACTATACATAGGTTGGGAATACTGATGAAAAAACTGATTTTTTTCCCCACCATCACATGCCCCTTTCTGAAAGTTGAATAGCTACCATACAGAAGGACCTAGAAATGATGATCTAGTCATCATTTACCCAATTGTTTGGGAATACAACAGTCTGTAACTGACTTGAATAGTACAAGATACAAGCCCCTCCTTGCCCTTCCTTATCTCACAAAAACAATCAAGTAATAAACTGAGCAAGAATAAATGCTAAGATTTACTGGACACTTACTATATGCCAGGCTCTTGCTAAGTGCTTTACATTTACTCATTCATTTCATCCCTACCACAGTTTTGTGAGGTAGAGAGTATTTCTATCCCCTTTTTACAGAGGGAAAAAGTTGAGCTCAGAAAAAAACTAAGCCAAAATCTCTCAGAGAATATAGGACAATAATGGGATTTGAACTCAATTTGCATGGCTGCACAAATCCTGAGCATCTCATCCCAGAGTTCTGTATTATTAAACATAATTTGTATGGGGTATCAGGTATATACCTTATGAGCAGCTTACTACAATATCAGAATAATGCACAGAAAAATAGTTATTTAACCAAGCTCAATGGTAATATGTTTAAATGTCTTGGTTTCTCATGTTTTGTCACCAAATTCCTTTATTCATAGGGCACAAGTAATATAATCCTATGAAGGCAGATCCCTTATAGGAGCTGGAGCCTAGCTCTGCTGCCTGCCATGCTGTGGGGAGGACACTGTCTAGAGCACAGAAATACCAGAATGGCCCCTGAAAGCATTCACCTTCCAGGAAAAATAGCAACTCCTATCAGTCACGAGGAATCCCTGAGAATATTAATGGGATTTTGTTAGAGGATTAACAGACTCCTTTCAGTCATATAGAGAGATCTACCATAACTAGGAGAAGATTTTAAAAAGAAGTTAACCTGAATGAGAAAACCTGATATGATATCATGTTCATAACTTTAAAGCTATAACCTTTTCGTGTTTTCTTTTCTCACAGGCCTAGCTACAAACAAAGCATGGTTACAACAGATACCTGTCTGCTACAGTTGCTTGGATTCTTGTGACAATGGTTAAAATGGTAGGAAGGAAACTAAACAGTATGAGGGGGTGGCCGCTGACTCTTCTTCATGTGCTTTGATCAGCTCTGACAATACTATCTCTAAGGGGACACGAGAATTCTTAACTATGACCAAAACTCTATTCCCTGTATCACTGGGTAGCATTATTTTCAATCTGAAAACACATATACTTGGATTTCTGAGCAACCTGGCTATATGAAAGTCTGATTCAAGGTAAAGAACAAATCTCACTGTAAGATTCTGAATCTATAAAACTGTCCAGATTACCACCTCTTCTGAGACCTCCAACTCATTAATTAAAGGGAATCTGCATTTGACAACTTACAGAAACACACGAGAAAGAAAATAAAAAAGTAAATGTTCCTTTATTAAAAAGAGTAGAGAAAAAGAGGACATTAAGTCATGAAGTGTAGAGAGAGGGAAAAAATCCTCTATCCCTCCAAATTCTGGAACCAAGCCCTTAGGAGACATGCCTTTAAGAGCAAGAGACAAACTTCAGGAAGATTTCATTACACAGCAGGTGGCATGCTTATGGAAACTGTTATGCCAAGAAATGTCACAGTTCCAGTGAAAATGTATGTAAGTTCAAGAAATGCTTGACAATTCATGAAAATGCAACTCATAAAAATTGGGTTGTTTTGGGATATATCCCAATTTATTATATTGATATCAGGGTGCCAAAAGACAATCAGTCTGGGCCTTACGAACGTTGGATGCACATATTCAATATTGTATCCTGTTTCTCTATGTTCTTGTAAAACCAAATTTCAATTCTCAATCATCAATCCACAAAGCATATATCACCCAGACCTAACAGATGTTCCTCTCCTCTTTACCCACTGCTACATCTTTGCAGCCATTTTGTAACCAAAGGGCAAAGTTCTGAAGCTACATGATTAAATATTGATCTTTGAAAGCTGTTTTTATGAATGTCTGTCTGTAAGAAAAAGAGGCTGAAAAAGTTATAACTGAAAAATTTCAAGGATTATCTGTAAATCTCACTGGTAAAGGTCTATTTTTAATTACCAGGTAAAAGAATCTTGATCTAACTGTGAAATTTGGGAACCAAGAATATTGTTTTACTATTATTCCTACGTTAGTCATATTTTCAACAGACTTTTTATTTCTCTTTCCAGTGTTTTGTTTTTCTCTAAAACTGAAAGTTAGAGGTATTTGCATTTGAAACTGCCATATGCTATAGAGTTTCAGTAGGTAATTGAAGGAAAAATGTGTTTTTTAAAACACAAGGAGAAAAACATAATGTACCATATACAGCGTATGTGCATTTAGGAAAGGGGAGGAAACAAGCAGATAACTAGAATTACAAAAGAAGTCCTTCTTTACCAATCCATAATGGTCACTCCCAAATCTCTGCTGATGCATGTCTACCTAGTGCCAATTCTCAAATGCTTTCTCCATGCTTATTATTAAGATCTTTTCTTTCTTCAGTTTTTTAAGATTTATTTACTTGTTTGAGAGAGGGGGAACACAAGCAGGAGGGGCAGAGGGAAAAAGAGAGAATCTCAAGCAGATTCCCAGATGAGCACGGAGCCTGACACGGGGCTTGATCTCATGACTCTGAGATCATGACCTGAGCCGAAACCAAGAGCCAGATGCTCAACCGACTGCACCACCCAGGCTCCCTCAATCAGTTATTTTCTATGTGCATGGCCCAACTTTCAACAATGTATGTAGCTGCAGCCCTTCCCTTAATTGGTAAGAACTAAATCAGGGAGGAGAACTTACTTTCTTGCTCAGAGAACAGACAGCAGTAGAGCTCTTGAGGTAGGAGCCTGGAGGATGGGCTGACAGGTTACATTACCTGCTTGGACACCTCCAATTTACATTATACCATTTTATCAATTCAATTTGCTTCTAGCCACTATTTATTAAACACTTAGTATGTGCTGATATGATGATCACAATGGCTCTTGAGGTGAGGTTAACTTTCGAGAAAAGGAGTACAACCAAAGTAAGTGAGAGAGAAAGCCAGGGCCAAACCTCCTACTCGGAGGCAGAAATCTGTAGGCATGTGCCCACGGGAGCAGGAGGGGCATTCGCCTTGTGGTAAATCCCACTGGACAGTTTTATAAAGGCAATGCAGTAACAGTCATCTATCTTTTCTAGTTAGCTGCTGTTAGTCCTGCTTTTACATTCTGTCCTTCTTTTCAGGCATTAACAATGAAATCACAAAAACCGACAGGAGTTACTTAACTCAAGGACAAGTTAAATGATTGGATGTTAAAACCTATTTTTTTTTTAAAGGGAAATCAAAGAATATACTTAATCTGCTGGCCAGTATTTGTATTATTTGACATGGCTGCCTTCTTATTCAACTGCTTTTAATCCCTTAATGCCCTGAGACTTTCAGAGAGAAAGCAACATCCTTCACAGCAGGAAAAAAAACGTATTTCAGAAAAGCCAATAGGACCCAATTGAGTAGATTCTATTTGCAATTTAACAATGTAAACAACAAAAATTTGGTTGTATAGTTTCTAATTTACTGGGGGTTTTCACAGTTCCTAATTATTCTTTATCTGGGATATGGTCAATCTGTATTTAGCTCTAAAAGTGCTCCACTGTTTGACCTTGGGCGAGACAACAGTCACATTTCCTGCTGTATAAAGGATTGGAAGACCTCAAATAAAAGGTGCTTTAATAACTCAGTGCACTATTACTAAAGGTTTTTTTTCTCTAATAACAGTGAAAGGGATGAGGAAGAATGAAAGTAAATCCCCAAAATAATAAAATGAAAATTCACTTATACTAGGTGAAATCATGATTGGTTTTGGCAGGTCTCAGGATCTGTCCTGATCTACCGTGGCCCAGGAAAACATTCATCTGATACACTATGTCACTATTCATTCTGCTTATGGACACTTTTAACAACATTTGATAACTGTTGTTTAAATACCCATAAAACTGGGGCGCCTGACTGGCTCAGTCCAAAGAGCAAGTGACTTTCCATCTCAGGGGTGGTGAGTTTAAGCCCCATGTTGGGTGTAGAGATTACTAAAATCAATCAATCAATAAACAAACAAACTAAAAAAAAATGTAAATACCCATAAAGCCAAAATACTGATGATGTGGAAAACAAAGGCAAAAGAAATGTAGATAAAATCAAATGTCCTACACCTTTGCAGTCGCCCATTGACAAGTGGTTGAGATAGAGCGACATTCCTCAAGGAACTCACAACTGCCTTAATGTTTTTTTTGTTTTTGTTTTTGTTTTGCTTTGCTAGAGGCAAAAAGCAACCTTAGCTTGGCATTAACCAGACCTCCAGGATCCTGCAAATCCTCTTTAACAAACGAAAATCCTTCTGGAAACTTCCTTTATCTCTGCCCCTCCCCGCTTAAAAATATATAATCAATAGCTCCTCACAATCCCAGGGCAGCTCTTTCTGCCCACAGGTCCTATCCCTGTGCTTTAATAAAACCACGTCTCAAGAATTCTTTCCTGACTGTTTACTCCCGAACCCCAACATCACATCACTATGACTATTTTCTGTTAATACATTTCTTCTTTCATATCCAAAATGTGTATCTGGTGGGATGCACTCAGCTGCAAGTAACAAAAAACTCTTGATGGTTAAAAGAAAGAAATTCATTATCTCCTATAATCAGAGATAGAATGGCTTTCAGGTTGGTTAATTCAGTGGCTTAACAAGATCCAGATTCCCCTTTCTAGTCTCCCATACACAGTGCATATGTTTGTAGTCCCCTAGTGTCCCCTAGTTAAGATGGCCACTAAGTCCTGGCATCACATGTATACCCAACAATTTCCAGCTAAAAGATGATGTTCTCTTTCCTATAAATCTCTAAATCTCAGCCCAAACACTATGTTCTGAGTTCCCATGTAGATTTCCCCTCAAATATCAGATGTGGTCACATGCCACTTCCTAAACTAAATACTGGCAAGAAGAATGGAACCAGTCACCGGCAGGCCCAAAGCCAGGCCCATATGCCCTGAAGTTCGCCACCTCATGGGGAAGGAGGGTCTGCCAACAGAGAAGGAGGGGAAGAAAATGGATTCATAACAGGCAAACCCCTAGTGTCTCCAGTGGTCAATTAAAATTAGTAAAGTTACTGAAAGGGTCAATAAATAATTTTGGATAGCAGAAAAGGGAAAAAGCCCTAAAAAGTAAATAATTGAAGGAGAGTGCCATACTAGTAAAAAACCAAACAAACAAAAGCAAAAACGATCATCTATGGATAAATGTGTGGTATACTTCTATACTGAATGCATAGTTGGAGAACAAGTATCAAAACTGTTAACTGCCTTTCTCCTCAACCTTACAATGCTAAGACTGACTTCTTAAATAAAAGCTTTTGCTTTGATCAGAGAGTTAGCAAGGGAAATATTTTTGGCAGCTAGGGATCCCTGGTAGGAAATATAAAATTTATGATCATATGCAGTTTCCTTTACTCATAGCCAGAAGCAAGACAAAATATTCACCTGAATATCCTCGTCAGTAGAAGATCAAGTAGAACCCCAGTGAATGAATTGACAAAATGTTGTTCTCTCCATTAGCTACAGTTAGTGCTCTAGATATTTTATATAAAATGTTTTCAAGTTAGATAAAATAGTCAAGGATCTTTATGGGTTAACGAATAGAAACAGAGAATTTAAATTTCGTAAAGGGAAATGAGTATACTCAGTTTTTTCAGCTCTCATGGTCCCTGTTTTTACCAGGACAAATTTCTCAATAAAAGAAGGAAACCTGCATAGTAAAGGGGCATTTTTATGCCATTGCTGTCCAGATCCCATAGACCAACAAGAAACAATAAACAGATTTGTCATTATTTGCTTAACCAGTTTCCACCACCTTTTATTTTAGCCCCTTGGTTTCAAATCTCCTTCTTTCCTCTGCAATAGTTATCTTAGGTAACTAGCTGCAAAACTAGTCTGAAGTCCCAGGTTTCCAGATACCCCTCAATTATTTCATTCATAGCCACAGCTTTCACTGTGAACCTAATGCCACTGAATCCCAAATCTATCCCTCGGATAGGTCGTCTATGTCCCACACCTCCCTCTGGGATGTGTCACTTGACTGGGCCACCGCTGTTTTAATATGTCTAAAGTCAAACTCATCCCCTTGTCACCAAAATGTTTTCTCTTTTATCCCTTACATTGGTGGAGGACACTACAGTCGACCTAGCTGTCAAACCCCAAATATGGGAGCCATCTTAGACCTCTCCCCTGTCTTTCATAATCTGCCATAAACCTAAAAAGACTGATTCTCCTGCCTACCTAGATCTGCAGTGCACCCCTCCTTCTCCACCTCTGCTGCCAAAGTTAACTGCAGACAATCTTCAGGATCTGTGTAGGCTTAGTGCTCCAGTCTCCTTACTTATCTTACTGATTCAGTTCCCTGTTCTCCCCACCATCGGGCTTTCATACTACTGGTAGAATGGCCTCTCTAAAGTACAAATCTGAGCATGTCATTTGGAGCTCCAAAATTTTTGAAGGCTCCCATCCCCTACAAAATTAGATCTGAATTAAGATACGATCTGAAGGATAGGTAATTCACGTGCAGAGTGTATTACTTACACTCCTCTGGGAAGCTACTCAACCTGAAAACACCTCCCTTTCACCTGTCCTCCTTCCCACATTCTCACTTTATCCTTCCCTCACTCTATTCTTCCCTCTTCAGTGCAGCCTTTCCTGACAATCCCAGGCTGAATTACATGTACACTCAGTTGGTTCCCATTAACTGCCTTACAGTCACTGTCACCTTCAATTGTAATTGTTTGCATGACTTTGCACTAGGACGTAAACTCTTGAGAGTATAGTCCGTGTTGGCCCACCTTTGATCTTTAATATACAACATAATGCTTGGCACTTGATAGGTTCAATAAATATCTGTTCAGTAAATTGCACAAATAAAATACAATAAAATGTGTTTATGTGCACAGCTTGCAGCTCTTCAAATGCCCCAAGGGAGCTAGCCTGATAGCTCAGGCAATATCGAATCCCAAGTTCACTCTACTAATAGTACAACAGCCAAGAGCCGTTTACTCACTACGGTTATACTACCCCCCTCCCTTCCAATTCCCATTTTAAGAGTAAATAGAGAACAAAAAAATATACTGGAATTGGATTTTCAGACAGATGGACAATGAGAATATTATTCTCTTCCAATTAATCAGATATGATAATAATTAAAGCCTAGCTCTGGCAAAAACTGAAGTACAACAATTTAACACAAAATAGAGAAGTTGGGAATGATAATGATGGAAGAAATTTCATGAGCTCACTCAGACCTCCAGGTTAGAGGACTCACAAATGGTACTCCCTCTTCCACCTTAAAAGATGGGTCAGTAAAGACATTTAACAAATCCCTTAACCCTCGTCCCAGTGTTTAACAATCAATCTTTTAGAGTCCAAAGTTTTTCCTAATTCCTAAAATAGTGTATTCCCAGTAAAGATTAAAAGGAAAATGACTTTTTTCCCTTTTACTAATCCTTCCTTAAGTCACTCTTTAGCCCTGTCTGTCCTAGGCTAAGAATTCTATATACATTGGGGCGCCTGGGTGGCACAGTGGGTTAAGTGACTGACTCTTGGTTTCTGCTCAGGTCCTGATCTCAGGGTCATGAGATCGAGCCCCACACCGGGTTCTGCGCTCAGCGTGGAGTCTAAGACTCTCTCTCCCTCCCCCCTGCTTGCTCGCTCTTTCTCTAAAATAAATAAAATCTAAAAAAAAAAAAAAGAATGCTACACACACTTTGTAATAAACACAGCAATAATAATGGACACTAGTGAGTGAGCACTGAGTATGAGTCAGGCACGATGCTAAGTGCTTTTAGTGCATTATCTCATTCAGTCCTCACAACATCCTCATGAGTTAACCATCATTATGAACCCCATCTTACAGATGGGTTTAGGGTCATGAAGTAATGTGCGCAAGGTTACCAAGCTGGGAAGTGGCAGTGACCATTACAACAAGGTCTGTCTCACTCAAGGAACTCCTGGGTCACTGCGTTTTTCTCTCTGTAGTGCGTGTACTGTCTCTCCACTGTTCTGCATCCTCTCTAATTCCTTAGTGCTTCACTGAAATGGGAGATGAACTTCATGAGTTTTACATACTTGTCTCGTGATTTCATCACATTATCAAATTGGGTTTTTTTAAATAACACTACATTAAAGAGGATAGATTTCCAACTTTGTTGTGTTTTTCCTAGAGCCAGGAAAAAATAAAGCTAAGGTTTCTATCCTCACATTGTACTTACATATATTAATTACATATAAATATATATGCAATATAAAATATTACATAAATACATAAATCAAAAGCACGATATACATCCATGCATTTTTATTTTTTAAATGCACCAATATTAATCACAGGCCATTAAAGGAAAGCATTAAGAGTAACGCAAATCTATAATTACCTAAAATGGGTGTTCTGATGTTAGAAAAGTAAGAACACCATTGCAATAAGTATTCTAATATGAGTAGTAGAGCTATTAATATGAATAACTGACATTTTTATAACACTATTTGTTAGGCACTGTGCTAAGCACCTTTAGAGCGATAACTAATGTGGTGAAAAAGCGTATTCAGAGTCAATTAGGCAACGTGATGGGTTAGTTAGCCATAACTTTCGGCAACTGGCAGGGCCTCCTAACACTAGTTTTACTGTACACCTTAACGCCTTTGACCACAAGACTCTGCACTCCAATATTATCATTCATGTAGTGGTTTTTTTTCTTTTTATTAGAAATTCAATATTTACTTTCATATTTCCTTTTTTAAAAAGATTTTATTTATTTATTTGATATAGACAGAGAGTGTGCACGCACACAAGCAGGGGGAGCGGCAGGCAGAGGGAGAAGCAGGCTCCCCGCTGAGCAGGGAGCCCAATGCGGGACTCGATCCCAGGACCCTGGGATCATGACCTGAGCCGAAGGCAGACGCTTAACCAACTGAGTCACCCAGGTGTCTCTACTTTCGTATTTCCTAAAACACTTAAAACGAAAGGCTCTACAAATAAATCATAAAATAACATAAACTGCTATTGTATCATGCTAGCACTGATGCTTAATTTGTCAGATCGTTAAATTTACCACAGAGCACTGCTCCTTTAATACGTAAGGTCCCTACGGCATCTAATATAAATCATAAGGTTTGAAACCAGGCCAACAGATAGTTACATTTTCAACCAGCCTGAGCCACATCTTCCATTCTGTGTTAGCATCAAGATTAATAGCTGATAGGGCGCCTGGGTGGCTCAGTTGTTAAGCAACTTCCTTCGGCTCAGGTCATGGTCCCAGGGCCCTGGGATCGAGTCCCATATCGGGCTCTCTGCTCCGCGGGAAGCCTGCTTCTCCCTCTCCCTCTCCCGCTCCCCCTGCTTGTGTTCCCTCTCTCGCTGTGTCTCTCTCTGTCAAATAAATAAATAAAATCTTAAATAAAAAAAGATTAATAGCTGATACACCAGTTAAAATACAGTGAACTATCACTAAGATTAATTTTCTCAGTTACTTAATTTGAGGCTTCCTCTAACTCAAGCAAATGTAAAGAAATAAGCTGAGAGTTCCAATTATCAGTTGCTTTTTATTTTTACTAAGGGCATGTAATAATGAAATTTCAAACACTTTCTTTTTAGAAGACATGTTTCACCAAAGAAACATTTAAGAGGAGGACAGTTAGATTACGAAAAGGAACAACATGGGCATCTGAGTAATTTTAACACATCAAAGGTTCTACTATTTCAAGAGCATTCTGCTTTCTAGGCAGGATGACACAGTCCCAGTTGAATCTGGACAGTCTTGGCTTTCTTTTTTTTTTCTTTTATCCCAGCCTAGTATACTCACAAGGGTACATTTAAATGATAAATTACATGGTCACTCAATTTCTGTGTCAGAAAGTAAATAATTAAATACTCTGTACTCAGCAATTACTAATTTACTTGATAATTTTGAACAGAGGAAATTTCCAACTGCTAAAGTTTTAAAGTGAAAAAAAATGTACAGTTTTCTCAGATGATAAACTGTGTTTTCACTTCTCCCTCTCCTAACATGCTCGAAATAGATTCATCCTAATTGGTCTAAGCAGAGATGAAATTTTCTTAATCGTCTTCCCTGTCAGCCTGTGCAAAAGAAAACAAGACAAACTTTTTGGTCCTGCCCACCACAAAAGAGGCATTCTATATTATAGAATATCAATTTCACATAATGATTTTTAAATGTGTCATTCATATAGATACGCTACTGTCAGTCTGGGGTATTTTTGCACTTCTTACATTTTTACCACAGAAAGCTTAAATGGAAATTAACTGTGCAGCCATCAAAATTAATTTGTTGGAAGAAAGGCTGGAAATATTGATCAAAATTAAGTTTGGAGAGGGGTGCCTGGATGGCTCAGTCCATCAAGCGTCCAACTCTTTATTTTGGCTCAGATTATGATCTCAGGGTCGTGAGATCAAGCCCCGTGTCAGGCTCCACCTGCACTGAGTGTGGAGTCTGATTAAGATTCTCTCTCTCTCTCTCTCTCTCTCCCTCTCCCTCTGCCTCTCCTCCCCTCACCCCTGTTCATGCTTGCATGTCCTCTCTCTCTCTCTCTATATATATATATATATACACATATATATATACATAATTAAGCTTGGAGAGTTGTCTGAGGATTAAATCTTTTCATGGTTTTCTTGGACCATGAACTGAAGCAGCAATTTGTAAATATTTTGGTTTTAGGACCACTTTACACTCTTAAAAATTACTAATAATCTCCCCATCTTTCTCCCCACTCAAAGAGCTTTGGCTTATGTGGGCTATTATTTATCAGTATCTATTATGTTCAAAATTAAAACAGAATTTTCTGAAAATTTATTAATTCATTTTAAAATATCATACACCCTTATGATAATAAAATATTATCATTAAGAACATTTTTATGAAAAACAACTATATTTTAATTAAAAGTTTTATAGTGAGAAGAATGGCATTAATTTACATTTTTGCAATTTTCTTTAATGTCTGGAATAATCAAAGACCGCTTTATCCTCATCTCTGATTCTGCATTCAATCTGTTGCAATATATGGTTTCATCTGCAGCCTAAGAAAAATCCAGCCTCACATAGATACAAATTTATTTTTGAGGTTTTATTTATTTATTTGACAGAGAAAGACAAAGCAAGAGAAGGAACACAAGCAGGGAGAGTGGGAGAGGGAGAAGCAGGCTTCCCGCTGAGCAGGGAGCCCGATGCAAGGCTCAATCTCAGGACCTGGGATCATGACCTGAGCCGAAGGCAGATGCTTAACGACTGAGCCACCCAGGCACCCCTAGATACAAATTTTTAAAAGGGGGGAGAATAATAGCCTTTTCAGATAATTGTGGATATTCTTCTTTGATATTATACCAAAACGCAACAAGTTGTAGTTTCTTAAAGTTTAGTTGCAATGTGAAATCTTAAAACTTATAAACCTTTCTTACTCTCTACACTCAAATCTTTTGGTATCTTGAAATTTCAATGGATCTTTTATCTATCCATGTCTTTGTAACACATATTGGTCATTTTAAAAATGCGGAGTTATGCAGATCTTCCATATTTTGACACATTTCTTTACACAACATCAAAAAATACCATATTAGGGATGCCTGGGTGGCTCAGTCAGTTGAGTGTCTGACTCTTGATCTCAGGTCAGGTCTTGATCTCAGGGTTCAAGCCCTATCTTGTACTCCACACTAGGCATGGAGCCTACTTAAAACAAAAACAAACAAAACAAAACAAAACAAAAACAAAACCACATTGGACCAATCATTAATATCACCATGGACTGCCTAGGGACACTAGTAAACTTCTGGGGGTGATGGAAATGTTCAGGATCTTGATGGTGATAATGGTTTCACAGTTTAAAAACTCATCAAATTATACACTTTAAATATATACAGTTTTGTATATAAGTTGTACCTCAGTAAAATAAAAGTAGTGTGACAGAGGGAAAAAAACTGGGAAAATGGAGTTCATTACTCTACTTGGCTAATTTTGTTTATGAAATTTTCCATAATAAAAAGTGGGAAAAAGTCTTGAAGTTCAGGAAACTGTCAAACTCATGGTAACAAATTAGTGTTTTTCAAAAGTCTTGTTTTTGCCTGAAAGCTTGAATTTTATCATTAGTAGTAAATAATGTCAGATGCCCCTCATGTGACAAGTGTATTTTAAAGAAAATGCTGGCCAAATACCCAAATGTGAAAATGACAGCTTGCAAGTCATTTTTTCAAGAAAAAATGACGTTCCAGAAAAGAAAGTGGCTACTTTAGCTGGTAGCTTAAACAATGACACGAGTGCTTTTCCCCCTCTTCTATATGCAGAAGTGCTTTATGCACACTTCTCATTTTCATTAACAAAATACTAAAAAAGACACATACAGAGACAAATCAAATACAACTAACAGATTTTACTACTCAGCAAGAACATTCTTACATGAAATTGGCTTTTTTTTTTTTAATATTTTTAATTGCAACTGCCTTGACTCATATTGGCCACATACACCATTGCTTTTGCACTGTTACTATTAATGTTAACTCAGTCGAAAAGGCAAATGTCTTAGCATTTGCATCATAAAAAGAGTTTTGCTCTCACAGACCCTAAAATTACCCCAGGGACCACCAGGGATCCATGGACCAAACTCTGAGAACTAGTAAACTAAAGTCTGTTTTAAAAGAATTTAAAATCCAGGGGTGCCTGGGTAGCTCAGTCGGTTAGGCATCTGACTCTTGATTTCGGCTCAGGTCATGATCTCAGGGTTGTGAGATCGAGCCCTATGTCAGGCTCTGCGCTTAGCAGGGAGTCTGCTTGAGATTCTTTCTCTCCCTCTCCCTCTGCCCCTTCCCCCTCGCTCTCGCGTGCGCTCTCTCTCTCTCTCAAATAAATAAATTTAAAAAAAAGAATTTAAAACCCAACTGAAGTGTAGCCCTATAAATTATTAGGATATTGAATCATTCTTAGATAAGCACAGTGAAGCACATTTTTCTACAGCAAAAAGTAAATGGTTCACATGAGAAAAGTAAACATTCAAGCACATATCTATTGCCAATATCCCTTCCTACAAAGTAGACCTTCAAGAGAACATATGTCATTTAAGCAAAACAAATATTTTCAAATTAAACATTTTAAAAATTTGTTATTTATCATTGATCTAAGTTTCAGATTTAAGGATTCTAGAAAGCTCTAAGATTTTTGTCCTAGTTATGGCTTTCACCCAAGAAAGAAAAACTGTTGACTTCCTTCTCCCTCCATCCCTTCTTGCTGCAACAACCAAGGGGTCAATTACATTGACAGTATTACCTTCCATAAAGAAGATCCTCATGCCTACATACTAAACCAGGCAAAATCCAGAAGTGGACAACTCAGTGCATTGGAAGCTCTGTTTGGTCTCTAAGGGGAAAGGAGCACTGAAGCTTAAGCACCAGACTCAGAGCCGAGGGTTTCCCCTGATGTACCCCAAAAAGTCTTTTCCTACTGGCTGAACCACCACCTAGAAACTACTAGAAATCCCTCTGTGGACCAAGTCAAACTTTTTAAGACTGACAGGATTGTCTAAGCTGTCCAGGTTTCTAAAGGGTGTTCTCAAAAAAGGCACATTTGGACAGAATAAATTCATTGACTCACATCACTTAGAATTCTCATAGTGTTTCATCCCATAAAGTCTGAGTCTGGTATCTCTCTGTTCTGATCTTTTGCACATTGGATACAGACTAAACTGACTACAGCTCTGTCAACTCTAATTTATCTAACCATGACCCTTTTTGTCTTCTATAACCCTATCGGTGCACACCTGTATGCTTCTATTTGAGCCAACAGTTGGCCCAACCCTAACCCCTTCACTGCCTCTGTGTTATAGTCTGAAATTAATTCAAAGTCTTATCTTCAGGATCCAATTCTGTGTTGTTATATGAAGTATTAAACTTCACCCCCTTTTATCCTACACCTATCTACTCAGTCTTTTTTATTACATACCCACTGCCTCAGTATGTGTGACTGTGTGCATCTCCTTTCCTTCTCCTTCCCCCACTCCTCATAAAAACAAACCTAGCAAGCTCCTTGTCATACCTTCGTCAGCTAACTAGACGGTAGGTTCAGTCATTACAGTTTTTGTAATGTGCCTCCTATCACTAATGTTGCCTCCAGCCTGCTTCCCTCCCCCATAAATCCAATCTGCTGCTCCCAGATGGGGTCCTTTCCCCGCTCTCCATCTGCCCACTCAGTCTCATCCTATTCTTCGAGCTCTGCCTCTCCTCACCAGCACATTCTTCTAGGAGGTAAAATCATAAGCTTCTTCCACTACATCCTAACAAAGCCCGCTATTATTATGGGCAAACCCCCATTCGTCTAGTCCTCCTTCTTCTCCATTTCTCATTGCCAGTGACTATCACTCTTAAGGACTATGTCTTACACTTCTCTGTATCTCATGATACCGAAGAGAGATGCACATACATTGTACACACTTAATAACATTCATTAGATTAATGATGAATAATTATTATTAAGTCAAAAAATAGCTGAGGTTCCTAGAAAATTATGGCTTCCACCTCTACTTGCAAAAATTATAAAGAAATATGCTGGCCTGCAAAAACAAAAAAATACCTCTAGACCTTTCCAAATTCCTCATTGCCTCCTCTAAGATACGTCTGACAGCTGAAAGTAAACTAGTCTTTGCAAGCATTAAATTGCTCATCAATCTTACAAAGGGTGTCATTTAGTCAATTACCTTCCCTAAGGAAATATAAATGGAATATAGCTGCCTGAGAAAAATTAATTCACCCAACTCCTGTAAGTAGCTCACTGAGAACAGCTTCCACCACCCCAGGATATCTGAGCCATATTTCATTCCTAGTTTCACCAGAAAAAAATGTGTTTTTACCTTTTTTTTTCTTTTTGGATTTGAATTTTAGCTGACTATTGCGGTTAGGTTTGTAAGGAGTTGCAGCCCAATATTAAGCAGGCATAATATCACCTAAAGTTTGGACTATGAGAGAACTAAGATGTAGAACCTTTTCTTGTATCTGAAAATATGAATGTTGCCTGCATATCCTATCAAACTCTCCTAACACTCAACTCAGATCGAGGGATATGATGGTTGAAGAGCGAGAGGAAAATGCTCAGCATGGAAATATAAAGTAGGCACAGGGAATAGCAGTAACTGGCAGGGGAAATCCAAATTCAGATGCCTTCCGGAACCAAGCACATGGTGTGAACATGCTCAGCAAATTTATGGTAAGAACAACAGAGTAAGGGAGATGATAAAAGGCAGCTACTTCTAAGGTCAGTGTGCCAACTACTCCATCCAGAAAATTGTTACCATGCAAGAATGTAGAACCAGTGTCATATTTTCTGATTGTTCAGAAGGCAGCAGGAACCCAGATTTTTTACATAAAATTACCCCAATGTTGGCAAGTTATTAAAATTAGAAGAAAAAAAAAAACAACAAAACTCTGCGCCAGTGAAATACAAAATGAAAGGCTGCTAATTTATGATCTCTGGAACAGAGCTGGGGTATAAAAAAATATTATAAAAATACATTCCTAAAACTAAATCCCTACTTCACACTCACTTTTAGTAACCGGATTTCTGTATTAATCCTCTGGGTCTGAGTACTTATATTAATGATCAGATCAGGTAGGTTAAAAGCTCAACTGCAAAAGCAACAACAACAACAAAACTGGAAGAAAATATAAATGAATATGCATCAAATCTTTGATTTGGGGATGACTCTTTATTATAATAATTAACGAAATCACAGAAGAATTTTTCATCTATAATTTAACAAAACTTAAAAGCAATTATTGTGAAAAATGCCTTGTGACCAAAATTAAATGTAAAATAAAACCTGGAAAATATTTGAGCCAATATAGCGAAGGGCTAATTGTCTCTACTATAAAAAAACAAAACAAAACAAACAAAACCTTCACAAGTTGATAAAAGACACAAAAAGAACAGATTCTAGCTTCTTATGGACAAGGATGGTTTGCTGTTGTCAGCTGCCCAGTTCAAAGCAGTGTTCCCGGTGAGACATCTGCCAAACCACACAAGTTCAACACAGTAAGTGCTCAAAAACCTAAAAAGCCCCAGAGGAAAAGGAGTGCCACAGAAGATCCAACAAATAGAAGAATTCACACCCAATGAACTAGAGATTTTAAAAATATGAAAAGTCCTGTTTGGAAAATTGTCTATTTAGCTCTTCTACTCATTTTTAAATCAGATTATTTGGGGTTTTTTTGTTCAAAATGGCCAACAGACACACGAAACGATGCTCAACGTCACTAATCACCAGGGACATGCAAATCCAAAGCCACAACGCAGTATCACCTCACACCTGTCAGAATGACTATCATCAAAAAGAGAAGAGGCAACAAATGTTAGCAAAGATATGGTGAAAATGGGGCCCTTACACACTTTTGGTGGGAATGTAAATTGGTCCAATGACTATATGAAAGAGTATGGAGTTTCCCCCAAAAATTAAAAATAGAAATACCCATACGATCCAGTAGTTCTACTACTGGATATAAACCCAAAGAAATGAGAAGAGGATTTCAACAAGATATATGAATTCCCATGTTTATCACAGTATTATTCACAATAGCCAAAATACAAAAACAACCCAAATGCCCATCAATGGATGAATGGATAAAAAAGATATGGTACATATACATAATGGAATTTTATTCAGCCATGAGAAGGGAGAATATCCTCCTACTTGTGACAACATGGATGGACCGTGAGCACATCATGCTAAGCAAGATGAGTCAGAGAAAAATGAGTACTGTATGATACTTGTAAGTGGAATCTAAGAAAGTTAAACCTGTAAAAAACAGTAAAAATTTTCTGGTTACCAGAAAATTGGGTGGTAGGGGGTTAAGAGTAATGGTGTTTCAATGTGTACAAACTTATAACAAGTAGTAAATAAGCCATAAAGATCTAATTTACAGTATAATTAATATAGACACAAATATTGTACTATAATTATGTAATGTGATAAATATTGCTACATCAGCAATCATATCACAATATATAAATGTATCAAAATAATACCTTGTACTCCTTAAATTTATACAATGTTACACACCAAATTTATTTGTAAAAAAGAAAAATGAAATAAAATATTTTTAAATATATGAAAAGAATTAAGAATTAATTATATTGAAATCCTCAAAGAGATAAATGAAGGAATAATGTCCATGAGGCAAAGAACAGAACAGGACAATATGAAAAGAACCAACTGGAAATCTTGGAGATGACCATGTAGTCATTGATTTTTTTAAAAAAAGATTTTATTTATTTATTTGACAGAGAGAGAGTTAGCGAGAGCAGGAACACAAGCAGGGGGAGTGGGAGAGGGAGAAGCAGGCTCCCCGCTGAGCAAGGAGCCCAATGTGGGGCTCGATCCCAGGACCCTGGGATCATGACCTGAGCCGAAGGCAAACGCTTAATGACTGAGCCACCCAGGCGCTCAATATTTTTTAAATAATAATAATAATAATAAGATGCCCTAAATGGCATTATTGAGACAGCCAAAAAGAAAATATTACTCCCCAAGAATTCACTATTAACAAATTAAGACATAGCAAATAATGCAAATCTAATGAATTCCCTCCCCAGAAAAATTCACTTATGTACCTACATACAAAGTTTTATAAACAAAGTTTTATAAACAACTCCCAGAGTCTTTGAACCCAACTTCTACCCTACACTTCTGAATGCAAAATATCTTAAGAATGGAACTCTGTCCCACTCTATTAATACAATACAATATTAATACAATAAAATACTGGTTCAAGGTATAGGAAACAGGCTTTAAATTTGAGTTAGGATCAAATCAGAAAGAAGCCAATTAAATCTGATCAAGAAACAAAGAAAGTGTCCTGAATCTTCCTAAATATTCTGTTATGAAACTCAGGTAAAAATAAGGTTGAGAAAATCAGTAACTATCAATAGTAGATAAAGGAATTCTAGTGTGTATTAAAATTGGTTAATTATAACATAATAATTACCATTTTAGATGCAAATATGATTTTAAAGTTCATTTTGGCATCCCAAAATGTGACAGAAAAAATAGAGCGTCTGTAACAGGCAAAAACCATTTTTTAAAATGTTAAATGATCAGTATGGGGATACAAGACTGGTGGAGTTTAAGAGAAGCTAAATTGCTCTGAGTTAGAAAAGATGAGAGATAAAGAAGCCTGAGGGGAAAATCTGGAGATGTTGCCTAGAATAAGGGGACTTTTAAAGACTAAGCGGAAAAGAGTAATAAAACAGAAAATTCACTGGTTGATGCATCGTGATTTGGGGTGAGCTGAACAGAGCTGTCTAACGGCAATGTACGTGACACATGGTATAAGCTGTCTGATGCCAATCCCACGATATCTTTGGGAAAATCTACACATTGCTCGGGTTTTTTTATATGTTTGTTTACAAGGAAGAGCACGGAGTTCTCCTTAGTTCTCCTTCAACGTTGGCCTAACGTAAGTACACAGAGAACATACAGAAAGCTAGCCCACATCTGTGTTACACAAGAAAGTCTTAAATTTGTCCTTTGCTACTATCCCAAACAGAAATGTTTGGTCCTCATCAAAACCTCGATGGAAGATAGCTCTCCAACAGAGATTCTGAAAACACAAAAATCTTTCTTAAAATAGACGTGAAATGTTTCAGAATATAAATTCAGATGACATACTGAATATCTCCTGTTTAAGATAGCTAAGGTCTTGGGGTAAGGTAAAATGATGACTTCTCTGAAAACGTCTAGTGAGAATTTGGAAAGAAAATTGTGTCTCTGGAACATTTTCTTTATTGCATTAATAAACTTCAGTATTAAGTATACTTCCACAGGTTTTCTTCAAGCTGATATGGAGAGAAATTATCTTGGTTGAAGACCTTGAAATATTTAAATACAGGTATTTATCTTCTTTGATTACTTCTTCTTTGTTACTTCAAAAGTATACAAATCAGGTTGTCTTGAAGTTCACAACTGTATTTTATTTTTAAAATTTTTTTGAAGTTCACAATTTTATAAGAATAATGCCTGGGTTTGAAATAGCACATTTGCATCACAAGAGATCAGATTCCTTTGAATACATTCGCACAGCAGAATAACCCTGTTCTGGTTTAAAAAAAATCTTCATTTGATGTATACACTTTCCACTTGGAAACATAATTGTGTATGAGTCTGTCTCAATCACATGCCATCTCCTTGATAAGATGATAGAAGCATTCACATATGAATCTTTGTTTCCCCAAAAAAAACCATGTTTCCTTTGAGGGAAGAAATTGAAGGACAAGTTTTCAATCTTTGCAGGCCACCTAGACCTTATCTTCTCAGAATGAAACTTTTTGGCCTGGAATATTCTATTCCTAATTCCTAATTAAAAGCAGCAAACATGAAAATGCCTGGTATGGAATAGTGTGTTTATAGAGGCCTTCACTGGAGAAGATGCTGTCTTCATATTCATGAAATAAAATTAAACTGGAATGAATTTTGAATCGTTTCAAGACTTCATTATAATTATATTTAAAGCACAAAAGTATAAAAACCATAGGAACTAAAATCTTGACTGATAAATATGAATAGTAAATATGTTCTATAAAATTTCCAATGTATTATTGCCAAAATAAAATATTTACAAAAATATGTCATTGAGAGAAATATATACAACTAGCCCTAAATATCTGCCAAAAGGAACGATGCTAAAGAAATAAAAACTAAAGACAGTAAGTAGTCTTTAAATGGTACTCACCAATCACAACTGAAGACTCACAGTGATAATAACCATTACTTTGTTTTTTCTTTAGCATGGAGCAAAGATCTATGCGATGTACCATTTCTTCTCCAAATCTGTGACTGATAAATTTTTCATAGAATTTGGGGTCTATTTTTTTCACTCCCTTGAAATGACAAAACAAAATCACATCACTCAATCATTCCACTGAGGCAGCTGGTTCATATTTATATCACTTTCTTAGAACCTGATATTACACTTTGGTATACAGTTCTGCCTACTGGCATTTGAAAATGGATACCACAAAACAGTCGTAAAGCTATTTTTAAAGTCTCCCTGTCTAGGATGAGTTGTATTACCTAAAAAAAATCATTAAAGAGTGTGGGGTTTAAATTTGGCAGCATTCAGAACTTCATATACTTTAAGCTTCTGAAGTAATAAAGTATATCAAGTTGAAGTTTGAGGTATCAAAAAAAAGAGTAATCATCAACAACAATGGAGAAATGGATGAATTTTTTAAAAGTGATATAGATCTTAACATTTTATAGTGTATAAAGTGTTTTAATAAGATCGTTGCAATTTTTAAACTCCTTCCTTAAGAATCATTTGAAGACAGTTAAAGGTTATTTGAATTGGAGGAGGGGGTCAGTGATCTTCCAAGTCCTTCTCTACCTGCCTCTCCTTGTTCTCAGTATCTTTCATAACAGGAAGAGGGCTGATTGGTGAAAAATAATGGTGGAAAACATTGTTACCTCTGTAGTTTCTCAAAACATGGGAATGAATGTCCCCCCACCCCTTCTTATGCAATGGTCCCGCACCCAGCCTCATAGTCCCAAACACAGTCCATAAGATGAAGATACAATACCTTACAGGGCAAGTTTACTGGCTGACCATGTGTGAACTTTTCCTTTTAATTTATAACTTTAAAAAATTTTACCCTGGCAATACTTGTTTGTTAAAAATAAGAAAATATGAGGAATCTAGGGGCACCTGGTTGGCTCAGTCAGTGCAGCATGCAACTCTTGATCTGGGGGTTGGGAGTTCAAGCCCCACACTGGGTGTAGAGTTTATTTAAAGAATAAAATCTTAAAAAAAAGAAAAAGAAAATATGCAGAATCTAAAAAAAAATCATTCATGTCCCTGCCATTTACAGAAAATACATTAATACTGTGGGTACATCTTTCAGGTCTTTTCTTTCTTTTTTTTTTTTAAGATTTTATTTATTTATTTGAGAGAGAGAGATAGAGCACGAGATAGAGACAGAGAGGGGTGGAGGGGCAGAGGGAGAGAGAGAAGCAGACTCCCCGCTGAGCAGAGAACCGGATGCAGGACTCAAACCCAGCACCCTTAGATCATGACATGAGCTGAAGGCAGACGCTTAACTGCCTGAGCCACCCAGGCAACCCCCTCTGGGTCTTTTTCTATGCATACATATATTATATTTAGATTATATTTATATAAATCTTATTAAAATGTAGGTAGAATATATATTTTCCCTTTTTATTCACAAAAAGTTTTGACAAAAATTTTAAAAAGATATAAAAACAAAAAATTTAAAATTAAATTGCCCCACACTGCAACTACTATAATTTTGTTACGTATTTTATTTTTCCTATGCAAAACAAAGTACTTTTTTCTTTTTTATAGGAATGTGGTTGAGCCATGAGTACTATTTAGCAATCAGCTTTTTTATGTTAATATGTCAATAATATACAGATGTGCAAAATATTTTTAATATTTTTAACTGCCCCATACAGTTCCCATACTCCACTGTATGGGGGCATCATCAATTTATTCATCCAGGTATTTATTGTTAGACAATTAAGTTGCCCTTAATTTTTCATATTGTATTTAACATGTTTTTGTTGATATGTGTTCTTGTTCTGTATCCAAACTGAGCTCCATTCACAGACTTTCCCACCTCAGTTAACAGCAACTCTATTCCAGCTGATCAGGCCAGAACCCTGGGGCCACCCTGAATTGGCCTCTTTCTTGCAGTGCCGCCTCCAAGCCAATCTTCTTGGCTCTACCTTCAACACGTGACTAATTCTCACGCCTCCCTTGCTGCCTTTGTCCGAGCTTCCTCTGTTTCTTTCACCGGGATTATCCTAATAGCCTCCTGTTTTCCCACCTTTGCCTCATCTACAGCCGGGATTATCCTATAAAAACACACACCACATCAGGTCACTCCTCCACTCAAAATTCTCCAAAGGTTCCCCATTTCTCTCAAAGGAAGAACCAACTTCCCCAGGACAGCCCACAAGGTCCTGCTCCGTCTGCTCAGTACTTCCTGGGCCTTGTCTTCTACTCCTCCCCCTTGACCCTTCTCCGGCCTCAGCCTCAACTCTGTGCCTTCCTTGATCACACCAGTGCAAACCCATCTCAAAGCCTGTGTGCCCCTGGTTTCCTCTCCTGGAAATGGTCTCCCCCCAGATAGCCTCATGACCAGTCTCCCACCTCCTTGCAGTCCTTGCTCAAACTTTACTTTCTGAATAGAACTTCCCCTGACCACTCCCTTTAATATGCACTCCCAAATCCTTTTACCCTTCCCTCTTTATAAATGTTTACAGACATTTTTCCATAGCACGTACCACCTCCTACTGCACTGTGAAATTTACTTTACTGTGTTGATGGTTCATGGGCTGTCATTATCTGTCTCTCCCCAGTAGAATGTACGTCCCACACAGAAAAAGAATTTTGTCTGATTTGTATTCACTGAAATGTACCCAGTGCCTAGCATCTGCGTGACACGGAACCGTGTGTTAATAATCGTCACAAATGCAGAAGATCAACTTTCAAAAAAAGGGTAGTTGACAACATCAAATGCTGCTCACTGGAAGTTCAGTACGAGTGAAACCAAGTGGCCTTCGTTTGGTTTGGAAAGTAGGAAGCCCCAGCAGAGCAGGCTGCCGAGGAGCAATTGAAATGTGTGAGTTCAAAGGAGGTCTGCTACTTTTCAAGATGTGGTTTTGCTTCAGTTTCCTCGTCTGTAAAATGAGGTTAACAATGGAACCTACTTCAAAGTGTTAGATGGACTAAATAAGTGAACTTACAAAAGTGTTTAAAATAGTGAAATAGAGTAAAGGCTATCATAGTTATATGATAAATGCTGTTCTATATACATTACATATAACATACATATCTATTAATAGTGAACTTTTTTTTTTTTTTAAAGATTTTTATTTATTTATTTGAGAGAGAAAGAATGAGACAGAGCATGAGAGGGAGGAGGGTCAGAGGGAGAAGCAGACTCCCCGCCGAGCGGGGAGCCCGATGTGGGACTCGATCCTGGGACTCCAGGATCATGACCTGAGCCGAAGGCAGACGCTTAACCAACTGAGCCACCCAGGCGCCCAATAGTGAACTTTAAGGAATAACTTCAGTAGAGGTAAGGTTTCAGAAACGTTTTAAAAAGGTTCTGAGCAAATGGAAACTGACCTTTCTTGTTTGTTTCTTAAATGCTTTTTTGGGTGTGCATGTGTGCTGTCTGGGGGTGGGATGCAGGGCAGGCTGGTGTGTCATTCCCTTAGACCAGAGAGAAGAAGACTTGTCATAACTTCGCAGGAAAAAAAGAACTTCAGTTTTCAAGATGTCAAGGCCGGTACTGGCTACCCACCATCATCTCCATTTCGGTTTTTGTAAGATGTCATTATTTCTTTAAAGTAAGAAATAAGGGAAACATAACAATGACAATCCACTAGGCTTATTTAATTTTAGCAAAAAGTAAGGACCAGCCATTTTTGCAAGAATTCTTCACAGATACCTTCCAACATGAGTCTTTAAGGAGCAAATTTTTATTAGAGAGTGGAATGGAATTAAGTCTTTAAGTCATAATTTATAGAGAGAACTGTGGTTCAAAAGGCATGCCTTAGGAGGCACTGAAATTATACACCCTGAACAGAAAACATTTTCGGTGATAAAGAATCTAAAAACAGATAAGAATCTGCTTTGTCTGATATATAATATTAACATGATCTTTGTTCTCTAGGAAATTTTTTGTTTGGCAATATATTTCTTCTTTTTTTTTTTTTTTAGGCTCTTTTTCCCATAGCAATATACATCTTTTCTAATAAAATGTATCTGAATTGGTCTCACCACCCAGCTAGAGCAGGTGGTGTTTTTCTTTCATAAGAAAAGAAAATTTCTCATTCTAAGAAATTCTAAGAAAGAAATTCTAAGAAAGAAAATTTCTCATTCTAAGAAAATAAATGAGCATATAAAAATTGGCTATCATTCAGGGTACAGGTAAGGCTAAGAAGGCTCCTATTTTCTTTTCACTTTTTTTTTAAAGGATTTATTTATTTGAGAGAGAGAGCACAAGTGGGACAATCTCAAGCAGACAGCCCGCTGAGCATGAGCCTGATGCAGGGCTCCATCTCACAACCCTGAGATCATGATCTGAGCCGGCACCAAGAGTTGGATGCTTATCCGACTGAGCCACCCAGGCATTCCAAGGCTCGTATTTTCTGGATGCATCCACTGAGTTGCCAAAATAGTCCCAGAGATAGCACCCCGAAAGGTTCTAGTTCAAAGCTAAAAAAGGCTGGGTTAGCATTATTTTCATGTTTTAGACCCCCCCCCCCATTATTCTCTGCTCCCCTTCTTCATAGTCCAGACTCTTCCCAAGGTACTTTGTCATTTAAGGATCAATGGAAGTATAACACATTAGAAGAGCTCAAAGAAAATTACAAAAGTGGATAAAGCCAGAAACATTTGACCTGTAAAGGCTAAGAGAGTTGGGACTATTTCAAAGGTAGGGAAACAATGTGTAGGCTAACTTCAACCAAACCACATGAAGGGTTGCACCCCCGGAATTGTGGACATGCTTGGTGACTGCCTAGGACTAAACTTCAACCAAACCACATGAAGGGTTGCACCCCCGGAATTGTGGACATGCTTGGTGACTGCCTAGGACTAAACCTGAATATTATTTTTGCCTTGAGCCTAGCAGGGACAGGGTATATTTTCAAGGGCTTCACATTTATAATTTTACCCAATATAACCGACAGATCAATTATGCAACATAACACTGAAAGACAAAATAGGAAGTTAAATACGAGATATCTGACTTTGAAACAATAAATGAGTAGCAAGAAACATCAAACAGAAAACTTTTTCAAGACTGTCTTAATTAGTCATTAGAAATAACTAAAGTTTTACTTTCCTTTAGCCTAGTTTCAGGCACAGTTTAAGGAGAATTACCAGTGGTATTCAGAGCTACTTGATAAACTTTCATACGATGTACCATGAAACCCTGAGAATTTCATTCTTGGTTGTAACTTGGCACCCAAACAGCCAATACTGGAAAAATGCCATTGAGACCATGATGAGTATTTTTAGAATCATCTGAGGCTGCATCTGCTAAATAATAGAACCTATTTATTCAGAAAGCACTCACTATACCACTTACATTTAGCTAAATGATGTGTATAATTTAATATCTATAATTTAATATGTACCAAAGAGGGCTCAGACATATTTTATAGTATTTTTATGCACCAAACTCTATTTTCAATATAGAAGTAAAGAAAGCCATGAAATATGAAAATTCACTTTAGTTTCCAATCTGAATATGAAAATCCTTCTAAGGTTCTGAAAGATAAAATTTAATTTCTGTGACAAAGTTATTGTGATCAGAGGAACAATGAAATGCCAGTTTCATTTAAAAAGGTTAAGACTTTTAAACAATAGCAGATAATTTCTTATCGTGACTTGTTATCTTACAATAATCACAACTTCCGTGATGAAAACATAAATAGGATGCATATCAGACAAAGAAATTATGTCTCCTACTGATAGTAAGCCTGACATTCCTGGAGCTCTGCTGTGTTTTCTAATAGTTTATTCCTATTATGAGTGGCTATAAAGAAATGTATGTTTCCTGTGATAATGACATGAAACCAAAATTCAGTAATAAATTAAGAGCCAAACCAAACTGGTTTGTCATTTTGGGGATCAGCTCATCAAAGATTGGTAATCTTTTTTTTTTAAAGATTTTACTTGTTTATTTGAGAGAGAGAGAGAGAGGGGGCGTGTGTGCACACACATGCACAAGCAGAGGGAGGAGGAGAGAGAAAATCTCTGGCAGACTCCCCACTGAGTATGGAGCCCAACTCAGGGCTTGATCCCAGGACCCTGAGATCATGACCTGAGCCAAAATCAAGAGTCAGATGTTTAACCTACTGAGCCATTCAGGCGCCCCAAGAATGGTAATCTTTTCCACTCACTTCCATAATTGGAAAAGTTTATATATCTGTAGTAGTATAGCATTAGTTAAAAAACTAAAATCATTTTAATGGTCACTGCCCGTAATGAAAAGTTACATATTGGCAATTCAAAGTTATTAAAAGGATATATGTATTGACATGGGACTTCTCTGAGGCAAATCCTACTGTATAATTCTTTTTTTTTTTTTAAGATTTTATTTATTTGCGAGAGAGAGAATGAGAGACAGAGAGCATGAGAGGGAGGAGGGTCAGAGGGAGAAGCAGACTCCCTGCTGAGCAGGGAGCCTGACGTGGGACTCGATCCCGGGACTCCGGGATCATGACCTGAGCCGAAGGCAGTCACTTAACCAACTGAGCCACCCAGGCGCCCCCTTACTGTATAATTCTTAATGACTCCTTCCTTCATGTCCTGGCATAACTACACTTTTCATTATTTGCATTGTTTCATTTCCATCTTCCTCCTCATACAGACCCCTTGATTACCTTCTTGTCAGCTGCAGCCTTCCCTCAGCCCCTCTCAGCTGGGAAAACAGAGTCTCTTCCCATTCAGGCTCAGTTCCATCCAAGCCTGTTCTTGAAAGTGATGGAAGGAGATGATGGAGCCTCACCACATGAGCTCCCGGGCTCTAGAATAACATGTTGATTTCAGATCCAGTATCCAGCACCCCTGGGCGAGATCTGCCTGGCAGCCTTCCTGTCTCCTCGCCCTGCCTCTCTGGGTCACCCCTCAGGGCTGGGCTCCGCCTTGGTCCCCCTGTCTAGCATGCCCATTTGCTGCCTGGGTGAGGCCCTGATCCCCTGCCTCGTGCCTGTCACTAACTTTAGAGATGATAAAGTAGGAGTGATGGAAAATAGAAAAGACAATGGTACTTTGTTTATTGTTTGGAGTCACTTTGAAAAAAATTATGCTCTATTATCTGTGTAACAACAGTAATAGAAAATACATAGTACTCTGTACAAGCTCTGTTTGAAACACTTTTATTAACTCATTTAATAATCACAATAGCTCTATGAGATTGGTACTATTATTACCCCCAGAGAAGGAAACTAAATCACAGAAATTAGGTCACTTACTAAACTACACATAGCTAGTAAGAGGTGGTGTGATTCAGATTCAGAATAAGTGGAGAGTACAGGCAAATTGAAAAGAACAGAATGATAATAGTCAAGCTCATCACTGTTTCTTTTAAAATGTTAAAATTCTAAGGCTATTAATCATCCTTAATATATAATCATATGTACTACCATATTTCTAAAACCAATGTGAAAATTACTTTGGGAATCTCTTGCATTCTAAAAATACCTGCCTTTAACATGTTGCATTAATATTAATAAATCAAGTGATAATTATATGTCCATAACAAATGTATTTCATAGAGGGAAATGAAAAAGAATTCATAGAGGTTACTCATAAATGGAAAAAATTATCTAATCCAGCCTATAAAAAGAACTCTTCTTATACTGTCAACACCCAAATAATCAAGTAAAATATTGGCAGAGATTGCATTTTCTAAACCAGCTGTTTGAGTATACAGTATTTCTCAGTTCTTCATTTTACTTTATGATGGAGCATCACCATGGGGTTTTTAGATAAGCCATCTCCTCAATCCCTCTATTTATAAATTTGCTTTTAGCACTACTGCCTTGTTTAATCTTGATGCTTTAGGAAAAGAAACAGTTGAAACTCTTTACCCTAGCATTATATCTAATATTTATAATATTACACCTTTCAGCAAGTAATAAGGAGAAATATAGCTGCTAGAGCTCTGTTTTTAATCTACTGTTGATAACCCCTTTGACCTATCTTAACACTTTGAGAGGAGCTGAATGCTCCTTGGTGGTGTCAAGTGGCAAGGAAAGCCGGCACAGGGTGAAGATGATGTCTAACTCCTCATGGCGCAAGCCACCTCACAAAATCACCAAGAGAATATGCTGTATCACTTCCTGGAGTTTCTTTCCATGAGGTGCTGGCATCAGAGAGAACAGAAGAAGAATCCACATTTAGTTCCTTTGTACTAATGACATATTTAACCAAAGAGGTAACAGTTTGACGGTCCCCAGGACATTCTCAAGGTCACCAGCTCCCTGGAAAATTACATATGCTCATTCTTTGTCTATTTAGCAAACCTCTTCTCAGTTCCTCCTCAAGCCTTCTTGAGGATAGCATACGTTGTTTGGCCACGTGACTATTATATTCGCCTGTGGCTTTTCTCATTACACTGAAACAAAGAATCTCGCAAGGGAGGCATCCAAGACTGCTTCCTATACAACTCAGTCTCAGTTGGACTCTCAATTCCCCTTGATCCAACCCCAGCTGTGTGCTTGGCTCACCACAGCCTTGTGGTCACTCAGATGTAAACAAGCTGCAGCCTGCTCCTCCCTGTCACATCTGTTCCCCGAATATTTTGCTGTTTGGAAGAAATAACAACATGTTCTCCTGAATTCACCAACTTAACCATTTATCTCTATAAACTAAAGATAAAACATAAAATATCCCCCACCTCAAAATTTCTCACCATATGTGGTCTATACACTCACAACTTTTTTTAATCAATTAATTAATGTATAGTGTATTATTAGTTTCAGAGGTAGAGTTCAGTGATTCATCAGTTGCAGATAAGACCCAGTGCTCACTACATCACATGCCCTCCTTAATGCCCATCACCCAGTTACCCCATCCTCCCACCCACCTCCCCTCCAGCAACCCTCAGTTTGTTTCCTATAGTTAAGAGTCTCATAGTTTGTCTTCCTCTCTGATTTCGTCTTATTTTATTTTTCCCTCCCTTCCCCATGTTCATCTGTGTTGTTTCTTCAATTCCACATATGAGTGAAATCACATATTTGTCTTTCTCTGATTGACTTATTTTGCTTAGCATAATACCTTCTAGTTCCATCTACATTGTTGCAAATGGTAAGATTTCATTTTTTGATGGCTGAGTAATATTCCTGCGTGTGTGTGTGTGTGTACCACATCTTTTTTTTCCTTTCATCTGTCAATGGACATCTGAGCTCTTTCCATAGTTTGGCTGTTGTGGACACTGTTGCTATAACCATTGGGGTGCATGTACCCCTTCGAATCATGTGTTTGTATCCTATGGATAAATACCTAGGAGTGCAATTGCTAGATTGTAGGGTAGATCTATTTTTAACTTTCTGAGGAACCTCCATACTGTTTTCAGGAGTGGCTGAGCCAGTTTGCATTCCCACCAACAGTATTCTACCAAACTCTCTTCACTCGCAACTTAATCTTAAATGTTCTGCTCCTTCAGTCAATAGCTTTCCCTTCTAATCAATACTTCCCAACATGAAGTAATGCCAGCAAGCCATTGATGTAAAAACTTCTCAGGGTCTCAACAATCAAACAGGAGAGTAAAAAAAAATATTCAGAAAATCCTAACAATTGTAATTTGTCCTATAACACTGGCTTATATACTGCAACATACTTATATTGTGGTTATATGTGTTCTGATTTTATAGCCTAGAGGTCAAAACCATTCACCTAAATTGGTTAGGCTGTCTATAGACAGAACTTCAGACCTAACTGTAGCCTCAGATATGATCCAAATGAGAGTTAAATACCTAGATAGTGTAGAAGGGGGCCATATATTTGACAAAATAGCTTAACGCATCCACAGACGTCACTAACTATAGCCTTCTAATGTTAAGCAAGAAAGACCTAGAATGTTTTTGTAGCTCATCACACTTCTATGCATCTAGTACTTGCTTCTTTTCCCACTATCTTATGAATTAATCAATGTCCTTGGTTTTCTTCCCATCAACATTCTTCCTTCCTCCGGCTCCCCCATCATTCTCAGGAGAGTGCTTTCCTTCACTTGCCCAGGCCTATTCTGTGCACACTCCTTAGGACAGAAGCCCCTACCTACCAGAGGAAGGTGTCCCAACCAGGGAATTTGATGAGAAGTGAGTGAAAGAGCAGGAAAGAAATAGTAACACTAAGATGTACATGAGCGTGCCATAGGTTAGGAAATGGGACAAGGTCAAAAGGTGCTCAATGATACAAGCCTTTTCACTTTACTTGGTTGGAAACATTCCCTGAATATCATATTAGATGAAAGAGAGCTTGGTAGAAAAAAAAAATAGTTACATATGAAACAGTCACCAAAGATACAACCTGGGAATCATGTGTACCTCTTAAACCAACTTCAAAATTAGTATTTCTCTCCAGGTAGAGCAAGACATGTATCCAATGATTTCGTTTTTTAATATGATACACATTGCTATGCAAAATAAATTTATATATAATATACAATTGGAATCTTTCTTTTGTCCTCATTTCAAACTTAATCACACTTAATATGAAATCTCCCTGTGGTATATTCTTGAAATATATAATTACAGGGATTATACAGTTTCCCTAATGGACTCACTGTCAGTATATATCTATGAATATGAGATTACATATTGCTTCAAAAAAAGTACAGAGATAAAGATACCAGACTAACCAGAAATTTTCACACAACTCTCCCTTTTAGAAATTTTTAAAATTAGGTATCTTTTCAAAATTTCGAGAAGTACTTCTAGACTAATAAAATAAGGCAGTGGGGGGCGCCTGGGTGGCTCAGTCGTTAAGCGTCTGCCTTTGGCTCAGGTCACAATCCCAGGGTCCTGGGATCGAGTCCCACATCGGGCTCCCTGCTCGGCAGGAAGCCTGCTTCTCCCTCTCCCACTCGCCCTGCTTGTGTTCCTGCTCTCACTATATCTCTCTCTGTCAAATAAATAAATAAAATCTTAAAAAAAAAAAATAAGGGAGTGGGTTTGGAAGGAAAACAATTTGATGGAAAACTTAACAAGAAGCAAGGGATCTGCATCTTAGGATAACAGTATGCAGAAAAGTACTGGTATATTCTTTGGCTATTCCTGGTCTGTGCCATCACGGTGGGCTGGGCCTCAGGAAAGCCAGACTGGCCACACCTGACACCATCCCCTCCATATCCACCATACCTATCACACATCTACCCCTTTCCATCACACATATCCCTGCCAACAGGGATTACAATTTTGGCACCTGCCGGTAGGGATATACATCATAGACAGTTACAACCCGCTGAGACGGATATGTGACATGACTCCATATCCATTCAGTTTATTCCCACGTGACCATTTCTCCCCACACACACTTAATCCCACTGAATTAAGTTCTAGAGATGTTTGTGCTGGAAGTCCAAGAGTACAAAGTTCTCCGTCTACCATCCTCGGATTATCAGGGTAGGTCCGGGAGGGTGAGAAGTAAGGATCCAAGAGGAGCACATCCCGAACGGTGCAATGCGTATGCATAGGGAGGGATGTGGCTGGAGGTGCAGGGCCACCAGAGGGGGTCGCACAGAACATTCTCCCAGGCAATGGCTCAGTAAGATCTCGCGGGAGTGCTAGAAACCAAAATGAAATTGCTGTGCAAGAAATGTCCTGGTCCAAATAAAGTTTTGTAACGAATTATTATCATCAACTTCAGCTGCGGGGAAGGCAGTAGCTAAAGAAGGAAGTCTTTATACTGGCCATGAGCTTGAGGGCAGTATACAGCCACAGTTGTACTTGGAAGGCCTTAAAGACGGGTCTCCAAATGGTATCAGTTTGGGCAACAATTCAAAATGGTGCCATCACGTAGGTTTAAGAGAAAGAACCCTTACTGCAGGAACTAAGCTGGAGTTCCTGTCGTCACAAGTGGCTAGTCCCTTAGGTGACATGAGCAAGTTTTGTTAGGTCTTCAACTACACATAACGGAAGTTTGGCCCTGGCAAAGAGGCCAATAACATTTTTTTCTCTAACTTATTGGAGTAACCAAGAGAAAGAGAACTGAGCCAACTTAGTAATTCAAACTAGTATTACTCTGTTTTTAAGGTACCTCTCCTTGAGAGAATAATATTCTAATGAATGGCCAAAAGTAATGAGCTCATATTTAGGAATAGAAGTATAATTCCAATGTAAACTAGTACAGTTTTGGATTGCAGCCTTAATTTCCCCTCAAATCTAACTGGGGCTCTCAAGAAAAAAATACAGCTTTATCTTCTTTTCTTATGCAATTAATTAAAATTAACAAGAGGTGAATGACCACTCTCCGGTGGTGGAGAAAACCTTCTTACCATCCAAATAATACTAGCTGGTTTGCTTTTATGTGACTAGTCAAGTGGGTAAGAAATTAACTACTATAACTAAATCAACTAAATAATTCTTTATCAACACTGTTTTGGAATAAAGTTTAAGTTTTCTGGATCATGTGTTCTATTTTGCCTTTAACCATAATCAATCCACTGTGGGGCTTGCCAGTTTCATACAAGATCATTATGCTCCATTCTGCCCTTAACTAGGAAAATGGAATTAACAGAGTTTCAAAATGTCTACAAAAGACTTGTTAAGAAATTTTCCCAACACTAATGGTAATAGTTGAGATAGACAGAACATTTATATTTTAAAAGAGTTAAGCCAAACCCATGCAATTCTAATTACCTTGACTCCTTTGTTATTGTATATTTTAATACCAGTTCTAAAACTGTTTCTTTTTTTTAATTATGTTATGTTAATCACCATACATTACATCATTAGTTTTTGATGTAGTGTTCCATGATTGTTTGCATATAACACCCAGTGCTCCATTCAGTATGTGCCCTCTTTAATACCCATCACCAGGCTAACCCCATCTCCCCACCCTCCTCCGCTCTTGAACCCTCAGTTTGTTTCTCAGAGTCCATAGTCTCTCATGGTTTGTCTCCCGCTCCAATTTCCCCCCCTTCATTTTTCCCTTCCTGCTATCTTCTTTTTTTTTTTTTTTTAACATATAATGTACTATTTGTTTCAGAGGTACAGGTCTGTCTGTGATTCAACAGTCTTACACAATTCACAGTGCTCCTGAAATTACACTTAAGTCAGAATTTTGTCTGTGAATGCAAATGTTAGAAAATAAGTAAAAATGTCCATTTAATCTGGATGTTTGAAGCAGAAATATCACATAGGCCTGAATTATCAAGATCAACATTTCCTAAACCATGCTCTGCCAAACACTAGTGCTATAAGACGGTCAATGAAAAAAGAACTTGCTAGTCAAGTACATCTGGGAAATGATGCTGAGGTAGATTAAATGTTTGAAATAGTCACTGCCCCTCCTTGTAGTGTCCCTTCCTACAAGTACATTACACATCCCGCTTTGTTGAATTCAGAAGGGACCATGTGACTTGCTTTGGCCAATAAGATGTGGGCAGGAATGATGTGAATCATTTCTGAGCTTTAAGAATCAGCCTGGGATTTGCCATCTCCCTTTTCCTTCTGCCAAAAGACCAGCATGGTCCTACGTGGAGGCTGCCCAGCCCGGGTCCTCAGTAAAGACAATACGGAGCAGAGCCACACGTGACCCACATCTGTGAGCAAAAAATAAATCTTTGTTGCTGTAAGCCCTCGAGAGTTACGACAAATATTAGCAGTTCAAAATTCCTAGGAAGTGTTGGATAAAGAATCAGATTAACTTTATTTAATGCAACACTGCTAACATTCGCTTGATCACAGAATCCTTGCCTCACGTAAAACCCTGAGAGAGATTCCGAGAGAAAAATTTCAAGACATGCTAATGAAAATACTTGCTTCAAATCTCCATTCCACTTTGCAGACTTAAAATTAGGTTGACTATGTCATTTCTTCTAGAGTTTTCAAAGTTTTCAAAATCTCTAAGAGAATTAGGGTCAACCCGGCATCATTTGCTCCTCTGACATTAGTCAATTCCTAGAATCCTTCCTTAAATAATTCAGCTTTCTGTCTATAATTTCCCATATGTTTCAATTTTAAAGATGTATAAAGTAGTAAATGGTTTCAAATGAATATTCAGTTTACCTGTGTAGGTATCATTTTCAATTGCTAAATAATTGCAAAGTCAGTGTGGGGTTTTTTTTTTCCAATATAAGAGAAAGAGACAACACAACAGCATGAAGTTGAAAAATGCATTAGAAACATAAGTGAAGTCACTTGCTATAAATCATGCTCTTTGACACACAGTAGATGACACAACTGACTAATGGCACCTAGAATATCTCAGAAGAAATTAGTATTCCATCTCAGAGCAGATTTCACTGGATTTTTAGTTTTAAAAAGCCATTAAAACGAAAAGAGATGTGTTGCTGTGTTTTGTTTATTTACTGATTTTTAATTAAGAAAAATCCAATTCCACTCTAGCCTTAGATCTAAGTGCACCTGGTCATATGAAGACATTGGAAAACAACTAAAAATCATGAGGAATTAAGTCATTTGGCGTTGGGAGATCCAGGACTCAGTTACTAAAGCCAACTGCTTTACCTTGTACCAAGGATATTTTGAGACAAGCTTTTGTCTGGAAGGATAAAGGCTTGTTGATCCCTACAAGTGCCCGCCTTCAGGGAGGGGGTGAAGGAAGCGGCAGGGCAGTCTTGCAGGCTCCTCTGCTCAAGGCTACCTCCTAGTCGGCTACAGGGAGGGACTATCGTGAACTTGGGCTCTGCCTTTCGGCTGCCAGCCCTGAGCTCCTTCCCTGCTGTGGGAGGGACTCCCTCCCCTTGGGAAGCTGGTGCTTCCTGAGATTCACCTCCCCGGGTCCCCTTTCACACTTTCTCTACCTCCTTACGGCGGCGGAGTCCTCACCCTCTAGGAGTGAGAATTTGCTGATCATTTCTGAGATCTGTCACCTAGGGGCCTGCCCCTCCCTCTACAGTCTTCCCCATCCTGAAGCAGCGTCTCACGAAAGTCCTGCTGGTCCCCAATGCTTCTGGCCATACTTGCACATCATTTGCTTTTTACAGATTTCTCTATCTCCTAGTTTCACTGAAGATGCAGCTTGTGATATTTTCCCCATTGTCTCTATCACTCTGTGCAGTTTCCAGGAGCAGAAAGGAAAGATCCAAATCTAAGTTGCCACCATCTTCTTATACTTAAAGACTTTCCTCCTTTCTGCGTATAAGATAACCTATCTGAGGTTTTAAAAAACAAACAAACAAACAAAAAACACCAGAAAAACCTCTATGTGAAGCCAAATTCGCCTATTTGGTCAAAATGCTGACCTTATAGACATTTCAGAATAGCACAGGAGTCAGAGGTCAGTAAGACTACACTCCTTCTTTAACTATGAGTTAGCAAAGGTCAAGAGAAGTTAAGAGATTTGTCCAATGCTAAACAACAAAGCTAAAACAAGAAAACTCATGCTCCTTCAAATTTATCACAGAGACCTCCTTGAGAAGGAATAGTCTTCTATTCCTACACTAAACTAGTATTTCTGAGTTTTGAAATGGCTTAAAAAGGCACATTATCATGCAGACCCAGGAAAGTGAGTGGCAGCTAACTTTAGCTAACTTAGATCAGCCCATTTAACAAAATCCTGAGGGGCGCCTGGGTGGCTCAGTCAGTTAAGCGTCTGCCTTCAGCTCAGGTCATGGTCCCAGGGTCCTGGGATCGAGTCCCGCATCAGGCTCCCCGCTCAGCGGGGAGTCTGCTTCTCCCTCTACCCCTCCTCCCTGCTTATGGTCTCTCTTTCTCAAATAAATAAATAAAATCTTTTAAAAAATTCCTGAGAAAATGTGCTAACTGCTAAAAACAGAAGAGTAAATACTGGTAGTATGTGAAGATTTTGTCTTACAATCTTGGTCCTATATATTGAATCCCCAAAGAATTCAGGGACTGAGTTTTCCCCCTTAACTATACTGTTAGAACACAACCTTCGTCCATATGCTCTCCTTTTCCACTTCCCATTACCATTTCTACTGATGACTACCCTGTATCCTCCTCCCTACTTCCCCTCAGCCTCATCATCTTAGGGTCCAATAACCACCCCTCCACCCGTGTTTTGGGCATATCAAATCCTGCATTCAAAACAAACCCATCTAAGTGACAGTAATAGCTAACAATTTCAAAGGAGATCATTTCTTTCATTCTTAAGTTCTCTCATTGTCTAACTCTGTGAAAAGCTGATACAAGGAAGTGCCAATTAACAAACTATAGCTTTGATAGTTTAGTGCTACATTAGTAATTTGAAATAGTCACAGATCAGGAAAGGTATGGAAAAAGACCAGAGAATAATTAATGCTTAAAAACAACTGATTTATCCATGAAAAGATCACATTTATTTCTTAAGAAGTCTAGATCTGCATTAAGGTATGTGTTTGATTTGAAACTGGTCTTCTTCTGCCACCAAGTGTTAGCACACACTTCTAACCAACCAGTTTTTGCAATGGTTAAATCACAAAAATACAAGGTCACTCGATGAGAAAAATGTATCTAAAAGAAGGGCAGTATAAAAAGCATGGAGGTGAACAAGTTGCAGAGTAACAATGTAGAACAAATATATTCCAAGAAAACTACACAAAGAACTAATTTTAGTTACTATTTCAGACATGCAGTAATTTAATAAGATTCTCTGAGGCTCCATTTATTTAATGAAAGAAACTACAACTCTAAAAGCACAATGATAATCAAACTAGCTTTAAAATATACAGTAACTACTTTCAATATTCTCTTATGCAATGTACCCTACTAGAATTTTATGCAACTATGTGTGAAACACATTGACTAAATGCCTCCTAGTGTTAGAAAAATATATGATGCCAAGAAAAATCTTACATTTCTCAGAATCTAAAGTAGAGAACTCAGTTCTAAGCTTGGGAACCAGAATACCATGCTGTAGCAGAGGAAGATCCCTATCAGGAAATGTGAAGAAGAGTTTCTGTATTTTCAAAATTCTGATCACAATCTATAGAACTTTTGGTTATCCCACTGGGCTTTTGGTTAATTCTATTAAATGGTATTACCTACAAATAGGAGCCTACCAGAGGATGGCACCCCAGAAGCCTAGGGACTTCTGCAGTCAACACTCAACACCACTGGGAAATCCTCACACTAGATCTTTATGACCATTCCAGTGGTGGTAAACACTCATCCCCTGCACCTGACATCTGTCCACATCTTTTATGTCAAGGAGATGTTTTACCTTCATGAACAGACCAATTATGGCTCCAACTCTGAATTTCTTTTTTTTTTTTACACTGGCATGGATAACAGCTTTTTAGACCATAAAAAATAACCAATATATGGCAAACAAAACAAAACAAAACAAAAAAACAAAACTGAGGTACTATCACAGAATAATAGGTTACAGCTCCTGTAGATAATAATGAATGGATCATCTTAACTATCTCAGAATTGGCCTATAAAGATCCAAGGCACTTCTCTACCCAGAACACCTCTTTTTACTAATAATTATCATGTCTACCCCGACAACAGAACCACCAGTATCTTAGGAGTACACCAGTATCTATCCACCCGCTACAAAAAACGATTTCCGGTTGGCCTTCCAGCAGGTCAAACTGAAATACAAAGAGTACACCAACCTCAAAACAGAGCATCTTAGTGGGAGACATCATTAGCTCTTTTCTAGATACTTTCACTATGCATCACCCATCCATACCAGAAACTCAAAGAACACTCCTCAAGATCATGGAAAACCTTCAAGTTTTCTGCATCTTGTGGCTTCCCTTTACCCTTGATTTCCATGAGACATCTAACTTGCCCATCACCATATCTATGATCAGCCCCCTAAGGCTCCACTCTTCCTCAGAACCTAAGTAAACCCCTAACCAACCAAGAGAGAAATTCTGGGTGTGTCAAGGGGAATCTACTATATTCCAGGTATCATTAAGGTCAGCTGTATTCACTGATTTACCAGAAGAATTAAGGGCTAAAAGAGCAATTGTTGGAACCTATCTTTTACCTCCAAAATTACAAGGAAGCACATTAAGCTGTGTTGAAGACAAACCCAAGGAAACTATCTTTATATAACTTTAATTATGGTTTACATTTTTATGCTATTCCACAGTTCTTATAAGTTATCTATTTTAATAGCTTCTTAAATCATTGATACGATTTGTTGTAATTGACCTAAAAATTCCCTCATTGTAATGGAAGTTATTTCTAATTTTTCCTCTATTATGGATACCGCATCAGTAAACACCTTTATACATAAAGAGTTTCTTCTTTAGAATTATTTCTTAGTTATAAAATAAATAAGTCCTGGGGATATAGTGTACAACATGGTGGTAATAGTTAAAATACTATATTGTAAAAAATATATATACTATATTGTATATTTGAAAGTTACTAAAAGTAGGTCTTAAAAGTTCTCACAACAACAACAAAAAAAGGTAACTATATAAGATGATGGATTTGTTAACTAATCTTATTACGATGATCATTTTGCAATATATTAATATATTAAATCATTATGTTGTACACCTGAAACTTACACCATGTTGTATATCAATTTTATCTCAATAAAAAAATTATTTGTTTAAGATAATCCCAGCAGCCTGAACCTCTTAGTTAAAGAATATGAATATTTTAACTTTCTTTATGGGAATTGTTTAATTCACAACTCAAAGGGCCATACCAAGCCACCATTCATAATCTTTGATGGTCCTTCTACCTCAAGCTTATCCTAACAAATGTTCCTCTAATACAATGTAGTTGGAAGTATAAACTGGGGCCACTGTTTTAAAAGGCAATTTACAGTGTTTTTGAAAAGCTGAAATATAAAATACCCTTTAACCTTGACTCTCCATTTCAAGAAATGGGTTCTTTGAAATATTGGCATGTCTACCCAAAGGAAAATGAACATGGATGCTTACTGCAGCCCTGTTTGTGCGAGCAAAGAAACAGAAATTAATGTAATTATTCATCAAGGGGAGAATAAATTATGATAAATCAAAATAATGTATATTTATTTCTGTTTTAAAGAAACTATATGCAGGTATTTGCACCTACATACATTTGCAGTGTGTAGGAAAAAGTCAGAAGAATATACTAGTGTGGTAACCTGCAGACAGAGAAATTATATCGGGAAGAAGGGGGCGGTAGGGTGGTGCTGAAGGAAAAATCGTATATATCACTCTATAGGTTTGCATCTATTTGGACTGTTTGCAATCACCAAATATTCACCTAATACTTTCATAATTAAAATCACTTTTAAAATAAAGTACTTGAAGGAAGACAAACTTTTAACACTCCAGTGATAAAAACCTATTGTTTCCCACCTCTCTCTCTCTCTTATTTTGTTATCAATCTAAACAACACTGAACACTAGCAATACATTCCACTACTGATCTTATCAATGTCCACTCCCTTACAAATGAGTGAACCCAAATAAAAGCCCAATAGAGAATTAGCGCTGAGAAAGGAGGGTAGTTGGAAAGCTAAAAAGTTAAGAAGAAAGAGACTGAAGAAACACATATTTTCAAATAATCTGTATTCCAAACCAAAAAGCATAATAAAAATGCACTTTTATGCATGATACCTTTTCATACTGGCTTTAACTTTTACACTGGAACAAGTGCATAAAGAAAATGTTGGCTATTTATTTAAACCTGCAGGTCTCTGAATAGTCTACTCTACAGAGAACCTGGATCAGAATCATCAGTAGCACTGATCAAACATCAAAAGTCACGATCTTTAGATACAACTCCAGATCTGAAGCTAGAGGGTGGAAATCTGCAGCTTCGGCGTTGACACATGAATCCCAAAGTTCAAAATATACTTTCTTAAGCATTCAGAAATACTGGACATCAGAGTGGTACATAGGAATGGAGTCATTCTATTATTGAAAAGAGAAATTTCTCATTTGGCTTTCTGAAAGGCAGTGAGGTCATACTTTATTTTCTAAAGATTAAGCTTTCTAATCTAAACAAAATACAACCTGATTTAGATTTTTTTAAAAGATTTTATTTATTTATTTGACAGAGAGAGACACAGCGAGAGAGGAAACGCAAGCAGGGGGAGTGGGAGAGGGAGAAGCAGGCTTCCCGCGGAGCAGGGAGCCCAACGCGGGGCTCGATCCCAGGACCCTGGGATCATGACCTGAGCCGAAGGCACATGCTTAACGACTGAGCCACCAGGCACCCCTGATTTAGATTTTATATACCATTCAGGCAGGGACTGTTTCTATTTTGATAATAACTCTGGGCCCAGCAGCCCATGTCTGGCACGTATTAAGCATGCAGTAAATATTTGTTGAATTAATATGGCTTGGGCCAGGGAGCTCCTCACGTGATGACAGAAATTAATTTGGATGAACTGGACGTGGCCAGTGGGAGAGAAGAATCTGGGCCTGGGAAAGGGATAAGATGGATTCCACACAGGGCTCTGTCAGGGAAGAATGGGCCACTTCACATTTGTAAGTCTCGTATCCCTGCTCTACAAAATAAGGGAGCAGATTCTGGGAAATTAACTGCCAAGAAATCATTTAAATTTAGTCTGAAATGTTAAAATTCAGATTCTAGAGTAGTTTAAACACTCCTGTGATAAATGTCCTTCTGTGCTCTCAAGTAAAAGTTAATACCATACAGACAAAGAAACACTTTGAAATGTGGATATTACCTTCACCACTGATTTGTCATTCTGTGATTAAGTGTGAAATCACTGGGAGGAGGACAATCCATTTGAAAGCAAAACAAGAAAGATAACGAGTAAAGAAGTAAACAGTCAGTCTGCAAGTTTTGTCAGCTGTTATTCCAAATTTCAAAATCTATTATTTACACAAATTATTTTTACCTAAATATTCAGGAATGGTACCTGATTTAGTTATTATTGAATGTGGGGCATAGTTATCAAAAGAAAAAAAAAAACCATGCAACATATCTTTTTGAAAAGGTATTCACAATACTTTGCACAACCACAGGATGGCCAATCACCTAAACACATGTTTTAAAAGATCAAAAAGACTTTCTGTGCACAGAGACATTAAATACAATAGGTACCCAATTTAGAAAAGAGATCTACTTACTAATAAACATGGCCTTCATTTATAGAGCTGCAAATCAGTCTTAACTGCAGCAAGGGGTCATGGAGAGCAGGAACAAATATTAATCTGCATGCCTATCTCCAAAACTCTGGTGTATCAGAGCAGGTCAGCAGATGGCTAAATTTGCATGAGAAGCTCCCTAGGCCAAAACGGGAAAAACAATGAAGGGTGCCCTTAGGATTCTAGGAGAAAAGCTCACGAATCAGAAGAAAACCAAAAGTTACTTCAAACTGAGGGAGGAGGGGGTGGCCCGGGAAGATCGAAAGTCACCCTGAGATTTGGGAGGTCAAGAGACACATCTCTCAGTTCATGTCACTTCTGCCCATCCTCAGGGAGAAGTACATTCAAGTAACGAGGGGATCGGGGCTCCTCAATTACCCTCTTGCCCAGTCCATGGAACACCTGTTCCAAGCCCTCAGTGGAGACAACTGCTAAAAGCACAAGGTTGTCTTCTGGAAATCTTGAAAGAGCTGGGTAAAGGGGGGTAAAGAAGCTTGTCCCACCATGAAGAACCCAGTTCCAGTGAGCAGCACCAGGGTATGCAGGCCAGAGGAGGAAGCTTGGAGGGCAGCAGGCTGCAAACAACCAGAAGCAAAGAAAGCAGTAAAACGGGACCCTGGCACTGCCTCGATGCTCAAGGGATGAAGCGGATGTGGCATGAGAAGCAGCATCAGGAAATGTTGGTCCGAATATGCGGCTAAATGTTGGCAGAGGATGCGGTAGAAGAGCCCCAGTGGCAAAGGAGGGCACAGCTGGAAGAGCCTGCATGGAGTCTCACGAGCCAACTCAGCATCCCTGGGAGTGGAAAACAAACTGACTTGGAATCCCAGGACCCAGAGTGGTAGGGTGTCAAGAACCACTACAAATGTCACTCATGCCCCGAGCATGCTTAGTAAGGCTGGTGTAGCTGGTAACACAAGGCTTACAATCAAAATGTTCACTCACCTTCTTCCGGAGCCATGGTGCTTTGGACAATTTCATAAAAGTCAAGTGAGGCTTAAAACTCCTGTTTTCTCCTGCCAAAATGCCCTTTTCTTGAAATGTCCTTTTTGCAGCCTCTAAAGAAAATAAAAACACAAAAATGCTACTGTAACACATGGCTATCTTTTATTATAAAAATGGCAATTCAAAAAATAACAAATTATTTTATAATGAAGAATACTTTATATACCTGTATGAGATATTATTTTCTAAAAAAAGAATAAAACCACAATGTGTAGGACAACACATTATTAAATCTGCAGAGATTTCAAACTTTAAGTATACAAAAGCAACAATTTGAAAAGGAAACATTTAATAAATGAAATAAGCATTTATCTGATATGATGCTGATTTTCACTGAATATCCTAGCAGCGCCCATACGCATAAAAAGGACTAGTTTATCTGGAACCCGTAAGATCTAAAACTTCTACTTCTGACCAAGATGGAATAAGAGAAATCAGATTTACCCTCCCATCTGAAACAATGAAAGGACAAAGTATATAAAATGATGGTTTGTAAGATACTCTACTTATCAGGCAATGAAGGTCAGTGATCCTTTAGAGATGAGAAACAAACAAGGTGAGCCCTTCAACTGCCCAGCTTTCATCCTTGAGTGTCTAGGCCCCTGTGCAAGGAGGATAAACCCAGGTGGAGCTTAGTCATCTCACTGGGTCAAGCAAAAAGAGCCGAAAGTAGGGGAGGCAAAGGTATCTACAGCTCACAGGCAAGATTCCTAGAAAAGTGAGACCTGTGCAGAGAGAAAACCCCACAGATCTACAGAGGGTTGCCCTAGATTATTCAGCTGAGTATAGACCAGTGCATATTTGTTAGGAAACTACCTGAGGATGGGGAAACACATTCAAAAGGATTAGAGGGAACGGTGCTCAGTGCTCATACAGGGGCAGGAGAATTGTCTGTTCCCATGAGCCAGGCTGGGAAAAACCTCGAGATTTCTAGGAAACTGGGTAGAATGAACAGAAAGGTCTTACCTCAGCAGTGGGGAAAATTAGCTTTGAACTGGTACTATTCTAGTCCCATCTAAAAAATCTTAGAAGCAAGATCCAAAGGGAAAAAAAAAACTGTCTCCAAGTAACTTAATTGTGTCCCAGAACAAAGCCCAAGAAGTAGACTATCCAAACCCAACAAGGCAGACTTCACAATGCCTGGCATCTAATAAAAAATGCATACAGGCATTCAAATGAACAGGAAAATGTGACCTACAATGAAGAGATAAATCAATTCACCAAAGGGAACTGACACAAATGTTAGAGTCAGAAGATAAGAGAATCAAAATAGCTATTATGACTGCTTTCTTTATGTTCAAAAAGTAGAGACATGCAAAACATAAAAAAGACCCAAATCAAATTTATAGAGATAAAAATTGCAATGTCTAGAGAAAAATAAACTGGATATAATGACAGATTAGACATTGTAGAACAAAACATTAGTGACCCTGAAGACATGGCAATAGAAACCACCCAAAATAAAATACAGAGAGAAAAAAGAAAGAAAGGAAAGGGAAAGGAAAAGGGGAAGGGAAAGGAAAGGGGACGGAAAGGGAACGGAAAGGGGAAGGAAAGGAAAGGAAGAAAAGAAAAGAAAAGAAAAAAGAAAAGGAACATCGGTAAGTGTGGGGTAACTGCAAGTTGTCTAATATATGTATAAGTGAAGTCCCTAAAAAAGAGGCAAGAGGAAGACAGAGAAAATATTTGAAGAAATAATGCCTGTTGGGGAATGAGAGTTGCCACAACCATGACAGAAAATAATCTAGGCAATAATTTTTAAAATTTAAACTGCACAAGTATTTGAACCAGCAAATTTAATTCTAGGAAAATACACAAAAATAAAATTATCAGCATATAAAATTCTATATAGAAGATATTTAGTAATGTTTGAATTCACACAAAGCAGAAATAACCTCATCAATAAAGAAATGGTCATTAAATTACCATACAGCATACTAAGGACTATCATAAGAAAAAGAGAATCAGAGCTACACATATTGACCTGAAAAGATGCCCATGATCTATTAAGCAAAAAAAGGCAAGTTGCATGGTTAATATAACAATAATATGATTTCATGGCCTATTTAAAGAAGAAAAATTCTCTATGCTTTATTAGCATAAAAATGGTATAAAATACCTTAGGATGAGGGTTGACATTGAATAGAGATAGAGGAGACTAGTAACATTTTCTTTATACATCTGTATATTGTTTGAGTGGTTACAACGAGCATGTATTACTTCTGAATAAAAAAAGTTAAAAAAAAACTAAATAAGCACAATAACTGACTAGACATTAGCAATATAACATTATTACAAGTGCATGAGCATCATACTGGAATGCACAAATAGAATTTTTTGCTATATGTATGAAAAATTCATACTTTTCAAAGATCTTTGGTAAACAACTTTACATTTGTTCTTTCTACCTCAAAATCTGGTAGGGCTAATACCTAAGTTAATTTTAAAGATAAGAAAACTGAAACATAAGGAGTTGATGCTCAAAGGCACCCTCCTTATTAGTAGTAAAGAAGGCACTGGAATCCAGATGCCGTCGCTCCTACTCTGACCACGTTTCAAACTGGATAAAACCCCAGCTTAAACCAAGGTCAGTGAAGGGCACAAAAGCTGCTCCAGCAACTGAATGAGGAAAAGTAAGGCAGGGCATTCTGTCATCTTCCACCACGCCCACACACACACTGGTTTCGGTCAGAGAAGCTCCCCTGTTTCATGCATGTGCTTCTAAGTAGCTTTTCATTTTCTAAAAGGATTCCAACATTTACCCAAAAACAGTTTGAAAAATCAATGCTCAAAAAACACACAGAGAGGGTCCCTTTAGTAACAATAATCCTGCCAGTGATGTCCATCAAAAAATAGAAACAGGTGTAATATAAGGCAAAAAAATGTCTTTGAATCTCAAATAAAACCACATCCAATCCAAATGTTTAGTGAAAAATTGTTCCTTTTAAATTCATTTCTTTCTTTCTTTTTTTTTTCCAAAGATTTATTTATTTATTTGAGAGAGCGAGAATGAGAGAGAGTACATGAGAGGGGGGAGGGTCAGAGGGAGAAGCAGTCTCCTCGCTGAGCAGGGAGCCCGATGCGGGACTCGATCCCAGGACTCCAGGATCATGACCTGAGCCGAAGGCAGTTGCTTTAACCAACTGAGCCACCCAGGCGCCCCTAAATTCATTTATTTCTTATCAATGTTAAATATGCTTTAATTTTTCTAACAATTAAAACTCATGAACCTAGTGCGAGATTATCTAGTATTTCCAGAAAATGTGTCCTAAAAAATAAAAGATGTTTTTAACACAATACTAAATACTAGAGTCATAAGAATGCTTTAGTTTAACCACCAATTCTGTTGGAATCTGGAAATTACTAATGATACACAGAATTATAACCAGACATACCTGGATGAAAACAAAACCAAATATATTTCCATCCAATCTGATTATTTTTTACATAGTGTAAGACTTCAGTTTTTTTTTAATGGGAACCCGAAATAAAAAAGATGTGGGAGTGAACAAAACAAAGATACAATAGTATCCTTTCTGAGAAAAAAGAAGGGTTTGCTGTAATGACTGGTCCATACAAAAGTAATAAAATAACAGAGAAGAGCAGAGCTTCAAAACAGAAATACCTGCACAAGAGAAAATTCAAACGGACACCTTTTTTTTTTACCAATGACGTAATTATTAGCCCCATCAGTGATATCTGGTATGCCGGCTGGCATGAAGGATAAAAAGCAGGGAAGAGGACCTGCCCTCCCAGGAGAGGAGCTCCTGGAGCAGAGCTTAGGAGTTAATCAGCTAAGTACCCACAGTGTCTGGAGCACGTGCTTAGCATCTATGGGTATTTAATAGTACCTATTGAATTTGAATTGAACATCACCTTTGTGCTAGCTGTTTTATGTATGCTTGATCATCTATGCCTCCAGATAACCCTAAGAGGTAAGTTATTATTCCCATTTTTAAAAATTAAGGAACTGAGACTCTGAAATGTTAATAGCTTACTCAAAGATCACTGAGCTAAGTCATGGTGAGGATAGAATTTGAACTCAAATCTAACTGACTACAACGTTCATGCTACCTCCTATGTGAAGAATCTAAAGTCTTGGGGGGCCTAGCTGACTCAAGTGGAAGAGCATGCAACTCTTGATCTCAGGGTCATGAGTTCAAGCCCTATACTGGGTGTAGAGATTACTAAAATAAATAAACTTCTTAAAAAAGAATTTAAAATCTTCTTTCTCCCCTCTAAGTTATTTTTTTTTTTTTAAGATTTACTCATTTATTTATCTGAGGAGTGTGAGCAGGGGAGGGGCAGAGGGAGAGGGAGAAGCAGGCTCCCTTAGCACTAAGCAGGGACCCTGACTCGGGGCTCGATCCCAGGACCCTGGGATCATGGCCTGAGCCGAAGGCAGATGCTTAACTGACTGAGCCACCCAGGCGCCCCTCTAAGAAAATTTCTTAAATACAAGGTAAAATCTGGTTAGCTTATTTTAAAACTTCTACAGCACTTAAGAACTGCAGTTGATAAACTCAGATCTGGTCATTTGCTCATTCATTCAGCAAATAATTACTGACAGCTACTCTGTCAGGTACTGTTCTAGGTGTGGGAACGACAGCAATGCACAAAGCAAATCCCCTGCCCTCAGGGAACGTCCACACATGCTGGGTGCTGTCAGGTATTGATCAGTGATATGAAGAAAAATAAAGCAGGTGAAGGATCTACAAAGTGATGTGGAAGAAAAGAAGTTTTGATGTTAGATATGGCGGTCTGAGAAGCCCGCTCTGAAGAGGAGACCGTTGAGAAGCCACCTGAGGGGAGAAGAGTACTCAAGGCAGAAAGAAGAACTTACGAAGACTGTTTAGTAAGTCCAGAAACAGTAAAAAGGATTAAAAAAGATAGGATACCTGGAGCAGGGTGAGTCAGCATTTGGGGAAGAGGTAAGAATGGGTTTAGAGAAGTAGGCAGGAATATTAGGGGGGCATGGTAAAACCTTCAGATTTTATTCTCAGTATGGTGGGAAATTCTGGGGGTTTTAAGCAAGGAAAATTTATGTGTGTGAGTAACTTTCTTTATTCATCTATATTTCAGCTAGAATATACATTTCTTCCTGGTGGAAGAAATTTAATCTCAGGCAATCCAAAGTGCTCCGCTCTTTCCCTAGAGCTGTATTTTAGTTGAAGGGAAGGTAGCTAATGGGGCATCAGAGTGGTTTAGATGGGGGTGTAGCGCCTGGCTCTTGGGTCACCATCTGGCATCTCCTGAGACATGCACCATGCTTGGTTTTGTAGCTGGACCCTCCCTCATTCCCATATATAATGACTCTGCCACTTCTGTGCCCTCTCAGGTATGCAAGATTTCATTCTATGGATCATCACACCATACCAGGGCAAGCAGGAACTCGCTGGACCTGTCTCAGGCCCTTTACCATTTCCTTGCTATTCTTGAGCACACGAAAATAACGGAATTTCCTGGGGCCAAGGTGGAAAGGTCAGAACCCTAGACGGCCACCCACCACCCAATACCAGCCTCACTTCACCTCCACCGCCACTCTGGAAGCAGAGGGAATTCTGGCTCGCTGGCGCTATGAACACACCCCAGGAGGAAGGCACAGGGTCTCTCCAGCTCTCGGACTGATGTGAGTTTCTGCTGTTCTGTTCAGGGGATGATGGAAAGGCAAGAACTCATATTCTACCTTGGCCTCTAGCTCTCTTCTTTGCCTGACACTGAGAATCTTTTCTAGCATCAAAGCAGGAAAAACGTATCATTATGTTTAGGTGTTGAAATCCCAAAGCCTTTCTCTATTTTTCTTGCTATATTCTCTCTCTTCTGAGAACATGGGTGCCATTGTCCGGGAGGTGGCTAGGCACAGAACAAAGGATACAAGAAATACAAGGAGAAAAACTCAGTATCTCAAAATATTATCCCCACATGTTCAAAATCTTAGTTTACTGGGGCGCCTGAGTGGCTCAGTTGTTAAGCGTCTGCCTTCGGCTCAGGTCATGATCCCAGGGTCTTGGGATCGAGCCCCACATCGGGCTCCCTGCTCCGCGGGAAGCCTGCTTCTCCCTCCCCCACTCCCCCTGCTTGTGTTCCCTCTCTCGCTGTGTCTCTCTCTGTCAAATAAATAAATAAAATCTTAAAAAAATAATAAAGTTCAAAATCTTAGTTTCTTATTTTATTTTCATAATATCTACTAAATGCTAATATGTGCTAAATGTGACATTTTGATCACCATTTGTAAATGTGGGGCATGTCCTAAAACCCATCACTGCTAGTCATAGCAGCAAATGGTTTTTCCTCTCTCTTCTATGGTAATAAAGAAAGTCAAGCAATGGACCATTCAAATGGAAAAAAAACAAAAACCCAACACTGTTCTTAGTTACAAACAACAAATGGCAACTTTGGCTGAGTTAAGCAGGGAAGAAATGTGTAAGAATACCAGGGGACGCCTGGGTGGCGCAGTCGGTTGAGCACCCGACTGGGTTTCAGCTCAGGTCCTGATCTCAGGGTCAGGGGATCAAGCCCTACGTCGGGCTCCACATTCAGCTTGGAGTCAGCTTGAGATTCTCTCCCTCTCCCTCAGCCCCTCCCACTCATGCTCTCTCTCTCTCTCTAAAATAAATAAATCTTTAAGGAAAAAAAAAAAAAGAACACCGGGAGGATGGAAGAGCAGGCTGGAAGGCTAGGAGGCCAAGCAGACGTCCAGAGCTATGCTGGAGCACAGGTATGCGGCCACCACCACCTGCTCCAGCTGGGGTCCTGCGACCCTGACAGCACACAGAGGGCCAGAACTGCTGCCCCCTGCCTGCCACTGATGACACAACCCGTCCCCAGGACAGATTCTGCACAGTCCTTTTTTATTCAAAGTCCTAGCTTCTGATTCAAAGTCTAGACCAAAGCAAGATCATGTTCCCAGCACCAAAGCAAACTGTGGAAGAAGGTATGTGACACGGGAGACAGTGGGGAAGAGTTTAGATGCTGGGCAGCTAAAAAAGAAGACTACAGTCCAGCATATGCATATTTTAAAACAATAACAGTGTATTCATAACAACTACTATTATAATTAACTTATCTTTTGGCTCACGTAAATTATAAGCAGGATATCTTTCCTCAACTACTCTTCTAACCCAGCTCTGACCCTCTCTATTATGGCATACCCACAACTGTTTTAGATAGACCCCGAGTTAAAATAGGAGGCTGAATCATGCAAAACCATCATTTTTATGAGTCAAAAATTGTCAAATACTGGCAATGTCTGATGGCTTACCATATACAATGGTGGACTCACTAAGTTCCTAGGATCTGATTTAAGGGATCAGAGCATATTTTCTAGGTCTTCAAGTACTTGAAGAATTATCACATAGAAGAATTGCTGATAGCAACTCAGCAACATATTCTTATCAATCCAGAAAACAGAAACAGCATGAAGGTGTGAAAGCAAAAATTCATTTCTTTATTTATTTACTGAGCACTTCCCATATGTGCCAGACACAAAGTCTGCTCGCGACAGCAAACACAGCCCTGCTCTCACAGAGCTTACAGTCTCAGGGGACAGATCTGGGCCCAATAAAGAGGACTCAACAATGTTCAGAGTTATTAAAAATTACAAAGATATAAGGAAAGAAGTTTTGTTAAGAGAAATTAAAATAGTAGGCATTTGTATTGTTCATTACTATCTACATTAGCTTTCACATATTATTTTATTTGATATGACAATCTCATCAATTGATTGTAAAGATACAATATTTTTCTATTTACTGGTTTCAGTTACTTTTTTTAAGATTTTATTTATTTTATTTTTAATAAGCAGGGGGAGCAGCAGGCAAAGGGAGAGGGAGAAGCAGACTTCCCGCTGAGCAGGGAGCCCGATGCGGGGCTTGATCCCAGGACCCTGGGATCATGACCTGAGCTGAAGGCAGCGGCTTAACCGCCTGAGCCACCCAAGAGCCCCAAGGTTTCAGTTACTTTAAATTTTGACCCAAGAGTTCTCATTACTCACTGGGCCTGAAATCTTTGATGATGGATATCTATTCACAATACTGTTTTAAATAATATGTGTCACAAAGCACATATAATTTGTTATTAATGTGTTTTTCCAGTATAGTACCTTCTCTAGGTAGACAGAAATAGGGAAAAAAGAAATTGTTGCCTTTTTTTTGTTTTTTTTTTTAAAAGATTTTTATTTATTTATTCATGAGAGACAGAGAGAGAGAGAGGCCGAGGGAGAAGTAGGCTCCCAAGGAGCAGAGAGCCCGATGAGGGACTTGATCCCAGGACCCTCGGATCATGACCTGAGCCAAAGGCAGACGCTCAACCATCTGAGCCACCCAGGCGCCCTGTTGCCTTTTTTTTGAAAAATATTTCTTAGTATTGGTTTTTTATTCCTATTAGCAGTATAATCTATTGCTTAGCCAGAATACAGGATAATGGTTAAGGAAATACCATGCTTGAGATAAGAAGAGTTTTTGCTGGTGTGAAAACCACATGTCATTTTTCATCTACGTTAACTCATGTTCTGGAGGAAAAGCTTATGAATAATTTAAGAGATTGTTCAATTCCTCCTAGTATCACAGACATTCCTTCAAGCACTAAATAGAAAATCAACACAGCAAATATATCAGACATCCTTCAAAAGTCAGCTAAAAACACTTCCTAAATAATATAATTTACCTCATAGTTAAAGATGCAAAATGTCTGAAGAACAATTTTGTAAAATGTATTTTAAACACCAAGAGACTTGGCTATATAAAAGAAGACTGAAATGAATAATTTAATAAAGAAACAATATTTTATAATCCTAACAAATACATTACAGTTTTACCTGTTTAGGCGAGTTTGTGTTATTCAGCAAACATTTATTGAGTGTGTTAAGTACTGGGAAGTTTTCTGTGTTTTTTAAATTTTAAATATACATATTTTTACATAGGAGTTTTCTTTACGTAAACTCTTAAGTATGTAGCAACAATAAATTTATACCTAAAATGTAAAGAAATTGTTAAAAGTTGTCTGAAAGTAAACCATGACAGATCAATTTTAATAAAATTAATATCTTTTTAATTATATACATGTTCTTATAAATTCCTTTTCTTTTCTTTTGTTATTTTTTCTGTTTCTAACATTATGAGGGATAGTTATATGACAGCATGATACATAATTTGAGAATAATCACAAAGAGGTTTATTTTTTTATTGAGGTATACAAAGAAGTTTATTAATAAAAATAGTCTAGAATACGAAATGTAAATTAGGTAGTCCTAATATATTCTTAAGATTAAATATTCTATTTTAGATGCAACAGAAATAATAAGTTGGATTTTAGTTTTGAGAAGACTGATCTGTGATTAGACAACACACCATACAATAGGAGGTGATAAGGTCTTTTCTTGCTTTCCATCTGGAAGATACTTTCTTATACCATTGTAAGTTACAGTAAAACTATGTCACATATAATACGAAAGATCTCAATAAAATTTTAGAATCACTTTTTGGCCATCTAAAACTTTAAATAAAAGCCATACAACTGTTTTTGTCATTCCTGTTATTACTATTTAAAGGATTCTTGTTTCCATATGCTCCTCAAACTGTTCCATTTTTAGATGGTTTTAGTAAGTTATTTGATACATAATGGCAGGCATAATGTTGAAACGAACTTCATTTTAAAAGTTTTATACTCATCATTTTAAGCATATATTTCCAATTGATTACTGTGTAAAACTGTCAAATAGAATTTTAAAACGTTTCATTCTTAAGAGCGAGTCTTTAAAATTCCACCTTGATGCCAGAGGCATCCCATTCGTTCCACTGCAGTAGAGTCTGAAGGAGACCCAGACTGAGCATTCCAACACTGGCCCAGTTCTCCTATTATTCAACTTGTGTTCTTGGACAGGTCACTTAACCTTGAGAGCAAAAATGATGAGGCCATTACAAATGATCTCTCAAGTCCCTCTCCTTATCCTAACAACCAGCTAGGCCAAATAAATTGTCAGAGAATGCTGGTACATCATCCATCAGGAATTCCATTTCTTTTTAAAGAATTTCTTTACTTATTTAAGAGAGAGAGAGAGAGCACGAGTGGGGGTGGGGCGCAGAGGGAGAGGGACACACAGACTCCCTGCCAAATAAAGAGCCCCATGTGGGGCTCAATCTCAGGACCCCAAGATCATGACCTGAGCTGAAGTCAGATGCTTAAACGACTGAGCCACCCAGGCACACCCCCATCAGGGATTCTAGACACCAGGACTGGATTTTACTGTCATACAAAGATTTAGACATGAATATAAATAAGGGAAGAGAGACTACATAAGGTTAAATGTTCTTTCAATTACACTTTTATGTTTACATCAGACATTTTTCACTGGTTTACATATCCATTTAAAAGATATTTATTGAGCCTCTATTACATAGCGGGCTCTGGGGAGACAAAGATGAAAGATTCCCTCAAAGAGCTTTCACTCTAGTTGAGGAACATTGATTTCTAAACAATCAAATGTACTGAAATATTACAGTTTCTACAGTAAATATCCATCTATGGAATATAGGGGAGATTAGGAGAGAAAATGGTCATTTCTATTTTGAAGAAATCAAAAAAGCCTTTATTTTGGAAATGACATTTGAAATGAGTTTTATAAAAGATCAATAATACAATCTGAAAAAGAAATTAAGAAAACAATTCCATTGACAATAGTACCAAAAATAATAAAATACTTAGGAATAAACTTTAACAAGGAGGCAAAGGACTGACAACTACAAATGGTGCTGAAAGAAATTAAAGGAGACACAACTAAATGGAAGACATTTCACATTTAGGGACTGGAAGCCCTAATACCACTAAGATGGCAATACTACCCAAAGCCATCTACAGATTTAATGTAATTCCTACCAAAGTTCCAATGATGCTTTTTGCAGAAATAGAAAAAAAAAAAAATCATCCTAAAATTCATATGGAATCTCAAGGGACCCTAAATAGCCAAAAACTCTTAATAAAGAAGAACAAAGTTGGAAGTCTCACACTTCCTTGTTCCAAAATTTACTACAAAGCTACAGTCATCAAAACAGTGTGTTCACACCTGTCAGAATGGCTAAAATAAAAAACACAAGAAACAACAGATGTTGGTGAGAATGTAGAGGAAAAGGAACCCTCTTTTTTTTTTTTTTTTACACTGGTGGTGGGAATGCAAAGTGGTGCAGCCACTCCAGAAAACAGTATGGAGGTTCCTCAAAAACTTAAAAATAGAGTTACCTTACGACCTAGTAATTGCACTATTGAATCTTTATCCAAAAAAGGCAAAAACACTAATTCAGAGGGATTCATGTACCCCTATGATTATTGCAGCGTTATTTACAATAGCCATAAATAATAAATAATAATATAAAAACAAATATAAATAAATAATAAATTAAATAATAAATAAATACTTACAATAGCAGCCCAAGTGTCCATTGATAGGTAAATGGATACAGAAGATATGGTATACAATGGAATATTATTCAGCCATAAGAAAGAATGAAATCTTACCATTTGCAACAACGTGGATAGAACCAGGGAGTATAATGCTAAGTGAAATAAGTCAGAGAAAGACAAATACCATGTGATTTCACTCATATGTGGAATTTAAGAAACAAAACAAATGAACAAAGATAAAAAAGAGAGAGACAAACCAAGAAACAGACTCTTAACTATAGAGAACAAACTGATGGTTACCAGAGGGGAGGTTGGTTGGGGGATGGATGAAATAGGTGACGGGGATTAAAGAGTACACTTATCATAATGAGCACTGGGTACTGTATAGAGTTGTTGAATCACTATATTGTATACCTGAAACTAATATAATACTGTATATATGTTAATTATACAAAAATTATACAAAATTATATAAAAAAAAGAAAAACAACAGTGTGGTACTGGCAAAAGGTAAACCTATAAACCAATGGAACAGAACAAAGAGCCCAGAAATAAACCCTCTTGTATATGGTCAAATGGTTTTCAGCAAAAATGCCTAGACCCATTCAGTGGGCAAAGGACATTCTTAACAAATAGTGTTGGGAAAACTGGATATCCACATTGTAAAAGAATGAAGTTAAACCCTTACCTTATACCATATACAAAAAATTAACTCAAAATGGATCAAAGACTAAACTAAACATAGGAGCTAAAACTATAAAGTCTTAAAAGAACACATAACTTCATGACTGTGGACTTGGCAATGATTTCTTAGACATGACACCAAAAGCACAGACAACAAAAATAAAAATAGATTAATTAGACTAAATTAAAAACTGAAAAGTTAAAAATTTAAAAACTTTAAAAAATTAAAAAGTTAGAAATTAAAGCTGGAAAAAAGAGAAATACCTTCCATTTAAATAAGTGATACTATAAGTTCTGAATGTTTTCAAATGTACCAGTTACTGTACATTTTGATGATTAATGCAAGATTCATAAATATTGAGCTAATTAACTACATTTAAATATTTTTAAATATACAAAATTCATGAACCCCTTTAAGAAAAACAAAGCTGTGCATCAAAGGAAATGATCCGTAGAATGCAAAGGCAACCTATAGAATGGGAGAAAATATTTGATAATCATGTATCTGATAAGGACTAAATATCTAGAATATATAAAGAACTCCTACAACTCAGGACGCCTGGGTGGTTCAGTAGGTTAAGTGTCTGCCTTCGGCTCAGGTCATGTTCCCAGGGTCCTGGGATCGAGTCCTGCATGGGGCTCCTTGCTCAGTGGGGAGCCTGCTTCTCCCTCTGCCTGCCACTCCCCCTGCTTGTGCTCTCTCGCTCCCTGACAAATAAAGAAAATCTTAAAAAAAAAAAAAAAAAAAGAACTACAACTCAACAACAACAAAAAAACAACAATCTGATTAAAAAATCAATGAAGAAGAAAGAGACATTTCTCCAAAGAAGATATATAATAAGCCAGCAAGCATATGAAAATATGCTCAAAATCACTCTCATTAGGGGAATGAAAATCAAAGTCACAATGAGATATCATTTCACACCCATTAGGATGACTACCATCAAAAAAAAAACAACAAAAACAAAAAACCTTCTGGGCTCTAGGATGACACCTACATTTCTGGCCCATGTTCCTTTTAGGATAATGGAGAGGGTTACCAAAATAGTAAATATGAGAGCAGAAACAAGGCTAAGCAGTAAAGAAGAAGGTTCAGAAACCTGAAAATACACTTAAGAAATAAAGAGGTAAGCCAATAAAATAAACTGAGAAGATGTACTAAGAGAGGTTAAAAAAAGAACCAAGAAAGTGGTATCTCAGTAGCGAAAAGGTGAGTCTAAAGCATCTATTAGGTTTAGGAATCAGAAACCGATCAGTGGCCTGTGTTGTGACATAGTAGGTTATAACCCACTGACTGCAGGAGCTTCAAGAAAGGAGAGTAAGCACACGTAAAGAAGTGGAGACAGATATCAGAGGCTACGCTTTTACACATTTTGGGCTCAGAAGGGAAGGAGAGGTTCAATGCAGGAGCTGTGGGAAATTCAAGGTCAAGGGAGTGCTAAGTTTTCTGTTATTTACATTGTTTCTTGTTTGTTTATTTGTCTGGGGATACGAAAGGCATAATCCAGTTAACAAAGTTGGGGAAATGAGCTGATGAAGAGGAAACGCTGGAGGTGCGGAAATGCCGTGAAGAGAGGAAGGAACTGGTAGAGCAAGATCCAGATAGCCACACCAGATCAAGAACACAGCTGAAGAGATTAGTCTTAGGGAGACAGAAGACATGGGATTTAAAGAGCCAAATGCAGTAGCAGTAGGTTTACTACATACAGGGAACAAATGAAGCAGGTCCCAGCCTCAGTTTTATCCGTGGAGGGAAGAGCAGAAGGTTAAGGGAACCTAAGAAAAGGCTGGAGCAGTGACAGGGGACAGGAGAAAGAAAAAAGCAGGAGCAGTGGGATTGCTGAACAGGATGCTGCTGAGTCTGGAAAACTTATACTTGCAGGAGAACCAATCTACAGGACTGTACAATTTCTTCATTTTCTCACGCATCTGATAAAACTACTCATTAACATGTGTTTCATGTCACACATTCTAGAAGGAACTAAGTAAAAAATGGTCAACAGAACAGTCATGGTCCTTGCCATCATGGAGCTTCATCCAGGAAACACTGTCAAACAAAATTACATAATTACAACCTGTGATGAAGCCTGTGAAAGAGAGACACACCAGGTACAGTGACAGAGGGCTCACTTATGAGGAGACTCTCTCTACAGGGCACAGGAAACGCTCTCCGAGGTGGTGACATTTGAGCTACAGAATGAAAAGGTCCAAATGGAGGGTCTACTCAGACATTTGCAAAAGTTCCACAGCAAGAATGAACTCGTTGAGTCCGTTATGAACCATGATGAGACAGGAGACCAACGTGGAGACACCGTGGACCACAGCAAGGAGTCTGGAGTTTATTTTGCCCACGTGTTGGGGTAAAAAAGCAAATGGCTAAACTGATCTACCATCAGTGTTTGCCAGCCTGGTGAAAGAGAAGAAAAAGAAGACAAGACACCCGAAAGAACCACCAACAGAGTGAGGCACCATGAGGCCGTGACCAGTTTAAGAAGGAATAAACTATGTTGGCCAGGAAGAAGAGACCAGAGACCTCGGTGAGGTTCCACAGCATGAATAGCATGAGGTTCCACAGCATGGAAAGAAAGTGAAACAGCATAAAGGGTGAGAAGTTAGGGTGCTAGACAGCTATATCCGATTTACGGTCTTAGAAGAGTTCAGGTGGATGAATAGCCAAAAGGTATAACTATGCTTATGAACTGGGAGAGCAGAGTATGAGTATTAGAGGGTACCTTCAAAGAAGTCAAGGGATTTTAAGAAAAGTAATAGCTGTGATGGTAGCAGTGGGGGTCGTGGGGATTTATCATTATTATTAATGATAATAGCTACCATCTATTTACCCTTGTATATGTGCCAAACACTGTGCTAAGCACTTTATGTATGTTATCTCAGTTTATTTTGAGAAGTCATTATTATGCTTGTTTTATAAGTAAGGAAACTGAATGCAATGTCACTTCTAAAAGACTCCAAATCCACAGCTCACTTTGAGACAGGATGTTTGGATGGTTGCGTTCATGGTGCTGCAAGAAAAGGTCACAATGTGAGCTAGGAAACAAAGTGCTCAAAAAGTGAGAGGAAATATTTGGACAACAGCAAAGAGGAGAGGTAGAGGGTAACAAAACTCTAATAGCATGAACTACCAATAAGAAAAGGCTTGTATGTGAGGGTAGAATGGGGACAAAGCAACAGAGAACTAAGAGAACATGGATGACATCTCTGGGCCCCATGGTGTGAGGCACTGGTGGAAAGAACAGCCTGCACCCAGAGGAAGCTGCGATCTCAGACTAGCAAATAGATCAGCTAAGGCAAGAAAGTAAAGGGGATGCTCCTGAAAGCCAGCAGTCCAGTTGCTAATTTATAGTGTAACCGACTAGCATAGTGATTAAAAACACAGAATCTGGTGGAGGGTGGGCAAAACCAGTGCAAGGAGTCAAAAGTACAAATTTCCAGTTATAATATAAATAAGTCAGGGGATGTAATGTACAACATGGTGTCTGTATTTAATAATGCTGTATTGCATATTAGAAGGTTGCTAAAAGAGGGCGACTGGGTGGCTCAGTTGGTTAAGCGACTCCCTTCGGCTCAGGTCATGATCCTGGAGTCCCTGGATCGAGTCCCGCATCAGGCTCCCTGCTCGGCAGGGAGTCTGCTTCTCCCTCTGACCCTCCCCCCTCTCATGTGCTCTCTCTCATTCTCTCTCTCTCAAATAAATAAATAAAATCTTTAAAAAAAAAAAAGAAGAAGGTTGCTAAAAGAATAAATATATTTTTTAAGATTTTATTTATTTATTTATTTGAGAGAGAGAGAGAGGGAGAGCACACGCACAAGCGGGGGTAAAAGGGGGGAAGGAACAAGCAAGACTCCAGGCTCAGCACAAGCTGGACACGGGACTCAATCCCCTGACCCTGAGATCAGGACCTGAGCAGAGGCAAAACCAAGAGTTGGGTGCTCAACCAAGCCACCCAAGTGCTGCGAGAGTAAATCTTAAAAGTTCTCATCACAGGGAAGAAATTTCTAACTATGTGAGGTGATGGATGTTAACTAGACTTATTTCACTATATATAAATAACAAATCATTACGTTGTAAACCTGAAACTAATATAATGTTATGGGTCAATTATACAATAAAAGAATATGTCTAACAACAGGGGAAAAGTAAAATAAATTAGGATGCAATGGAATACTAATCAGTAAAAATGCTTTTGGAAACTATTTCATGTTGATGATAATGATAGCTAACTTGAGAGCATTTATTCTGTACCAAATACTGTTCTTTATGTACATTATATTTCATACATATATTATAATGAATGATAGTAATAATTTTTTTTTAAAAAAAGCACACAGAATTTAGAGCCAGGCTGCCCGGATTTGAGTCCTGGCTCTATGACTTACTATTAAATTATTTAGCCTCTTTGTGCTTCATTTTCCCTATCTATAAGATAGGAAGATAATAATGGTCTCTATCTCATAAAAATGCTAAAATTAAATGAGTTAATATTTGTAAGATGGTAAGAATAATGGCACAAAGTAAATCCATTTAAGTGTTTGACTGAAAATCAAGTAAAATAAAAGAGGGGAGGTAGGGAACCACGATATGCCACTCCAAAATACACTACTTTGGCACAAGAATTTTGAGCAAATGAGAATCAGTAGATGCAGAAAGAAACCTTCCAGATCTTTCCTTGGCTGACTAAAAGCAGACACTTCTGAAAAATGAGACTGCCCAAAATCCCCTCCAAGATGGATCTGTACAAACCCTACTCTGTTAGAGCACCCCATACGTTTACCTTCCCAAAATTTGCCACTCCAGAAAGCCTAAAACCCCTTTTTTTGTCTTATCATTTCTCTACAAAGTTACTGTTCTTCTATTAAGATCCATATCAGCCCAAGTTCTAACCACCCTTTTGAGTCACTCTTCACTGAATCTTCTCTACATGATGTGTACTGCACACATTAATAAAATCCTTGTTTTTCTGTTAATCTTTTATCGGTCTAATTTTACAGGGTCCCTGAGGGACAATCCAAGAGAGTAGAAGGAAAAACACATTTCCTCCCCTACAGGGACAGTGGAAAAGGGTAAAAGAGGGATGTGAAGGGACAGGAAGAGTGGGGGACCTGTGTCTAGGGGAGCATGCACACAGAAGCAGGTCATGCAACAGAGCCTCTGAAGGTCCTTAGTGGTACAGGGTTGTGATTCAGACATCCTGACTGGGGAGAAAAGCTGGTCTTTGCTTATTCTAAATGAAGTGTAGCAAAGGTGTTCTGATGTTTTTAAACACAGACTAACCCAGGCCATGAAGGGGAAGGATGCCCACCTGCTTGTGGTAGTGAGAAGTCCAAGACTTCTAACATCTTCTGTTATAGAAGATATTATATTTCTTCTGTAATAGAGCAGCCTAGAAAGGCCCAAAGATACCAGCAACGAAAGAGATTCCCCACAACAAGCAGAAAACATAGGGCATATGCTCCCCATCTTTTGGGGAAAATGTCCGTCAGCATAAGAGAAAGTATAATGTTCAAATGAACATCCTAAAAACCTTTCACTCTTCCTTATATGAGATAAATATACTTGGAATGTTTTCTTATGCTAACCAAGGGCACTTTCCTAAAAAAAAGATTTGCAAGAACTATTGTAATTCTAGTGGGCTAAACTTTTAGCAATCTCTCAATCTAATACACATCTTAACAAAATTACAGCTTTGCAATGCAATTTCATCATTGTAAGATGTGGAGAAATGCCATATAAATGCATAATTTTCACTACCTTCTTAGCTCTATGAGCTACCGTGTACTTCTAAGGAGAAAGTAGGTGCTGTTTTATTCTGGAAAAACAGAATCTCTCAAGGTCAAGATAGGAAGCTGATACACAAAGTTCTGATGCCACACACCTTACTGGCTTCCTCAAGCAGCTATCCCATAAACCTACATGGACATGGTGTGCAAAGATGGGCTTGGTCTCTTCAGCCCACTAGGCAGCTACCAGAAACAACAGTTAGCAACAGCACATCTGGATGCATAATTCAAGTACTGATGGTAAAAGCACATATATTCAGACTGTATTAGTCCAAAATGTAGAATAATTTTCTTCAATTTTACACATTAAAAATTCTAAATTATTCTTTATCCTGAAATTTTTCAGCAATGAATTCAAGTATTAGGGCCTAAAATTCAGTTCTTTTTTCATAACAACTATATAATATTTTAAGAATGTTTCTTTTAACTTATAAATTTTAAAACTCTATGAAAACTAGGTAAATCAAACTATTCATGAATTATAATTTTCAACAACTTTTCAAGTTAGTTTTACTTATAATATGTACTTAAACTTCTTTATCAATACTTTAATAATTAAATTTATTTTCTTTAAAAATGTTGCTCTCCATTAAGTCAAACTAGCTCTGCCTTCACTATTTTGAACAAATAAGATTTTAATATTCTTGTATCGGCATATACACACACATAGTTTATTATACTTTTAAAAAAATGTAGTACACCCTGGTCAATTCTAAAAGTAGAAATATATTATTTGAATAAGTAGTTTATAAAATGTGATACAAAGACAAATTACATTATTTACTGATACTGTTGGACTAAAGCAATACTAATCCTGAGGCATTCTTGTCAAAATAAATCTAATGAAGTTGTCACAATAAATCTAATGAAGTAAAATGCTGACAAAAATTCTCTGTATTGAACATTCTATCTGAACACTATATATATGGAGTATTAGTCCATTTATTGACTAAACTTCAACAAAAATTTTCCATATACACATTTAAATATTTAGATTTCTTATAAAAGTGTATGAAAACTATAATCAAAAGCAACAGTACAAAATACACATAAAAGATTAAAAGCAAGAAATAACAAACAGTGATTATGTGAGGACAGAATGCTATTCTCCCTCTATTTTCCATTTTTGTAATGTTTTGCTTAAAGTTTGGAAAAGTGTATGTATTTTTAAGCAATAGTCTTTCACATCAAGAAAAGAATTACAGGGGCAGTGGCCTTTCCTAAAATGACAAACCAACACCCTTGGGCTCATAGTCATACTAAAGCTGGCAAGATTTCACATTCCTCAGCACACAATGGATCTTTCATCAATACTGGAAACTGCCTTTGTGAGAATATTTGCTAAGAATGGATGGAATTCTCAATGTTGCAAGCACCCATTGAATTATTCAAAAGAACAATGAATGAATGACTAATTAGAAGTGTTTCTTGAGATCAGGGATATTTATATTCCAAAAGAAAAAAACCTAAATCTAGCATTTTCTCCAGAACAGTTAGGAAGAACAGATTAAGTTTGTTAACCATATATGGGCATTGGTTCCCAAATGCTTTGCTATCAAAACTGTTAGAGTTGCCTTTTTCTTGACCAACTAATAATTTTAATTCCTTCTTGACTCATAAATATTGTTTGCATGTTTGTTAATATGTACTTTGCTCCACAAAAGAAAACTTAACCAACAATGAAATGAAATTTGATCCTCAATGTCTCCCTTAACCCAAAAAGAGAAGCCCTTTTGTTTTTCGTTTTTCTGGTTTTTTAAAATTATTTATTTATTTAAGTAAGCTCTGCGGCCAACGTGAGGCTCAAACTCACAACCCCAAAATCAAGAGTCACATGCTCTTCGGACTGTGCCAGCCAGGCACCCCAAGATGTACCTCTGAATGAGTAACTATAAAACTACATAAAGATAATGTAATATTAAGTTAAAAAAAGTATGTCTCAAAAACTCATATACATGATAAGGTTAAAACCACTTAAAAATACATATACTTTGGGAGAATATAAGGAAATAATAAACACTAACTTCAGGATGATGGTTAGCTTAAATGAATTAGGGCCATGGGATAGATTAATGAAAAGGATAACACAGTTAAGGTTATTACCAGTGTCCTAGCTTTTGTTTCATGGATTTTGTTTTGTGTTTTTTGTTTGGTGGCAGATTCCCAGGTGATTATGATACCATTTTAAAATACAGATGGATGAAAAAAATAAATAAATAAAATAAAATAAAATAGAGATGGATGGATGGCCGACAGATGATTGATAGATAAAGTGGAACAAGCATGGACCAATGATAATTGTGTTATGAACCAAAGATCACTAAACCTGAAATGAAATAACAGGAAATGATCCAACATGATATGAAGATAAAAATTCTTTACAGCATGTAGATTAGCAACCAAACTACAATCTCTGGATCAACTCAAAAGTCATTCATCCAGATTTTATAACTTTCTTCTTCTACTTCACTAAACACTTTCAATTATGCCGCACAAAGTGACCAGTCAGACCTTCTAACATCACCAGTGAACTTCTGCTCAGAGAGTACAACCTAAAAAGAAAGGGGAAAAAAGGTAGCACAGAGGAAAAGCTGCTGTCTCACCCACGGACTCTCTGGAATGGGGCTAACAATGCCCACAAAGCCTGAATAGGCAACTGGTAATTCTTATCCATACTGTCAATACTTATTAAATGCCAAGTATATGTCAAATGTCATGAAAAGCACTAGAATCCTTCAGATTTTTGATTAGGACAGTCCTAGCAGATATTTAAGTCCAGCCCATCACCTTCCAGAGCCCAGAATCAACATATCTTCAGGTCAAAAAATCGAGATAGGACAGTCACAGTGGAAACAGTATGGAGGTTCCTCAAAAAATTAAAAATAGAAATACCATATGGATCCAATAATTCCATTCTTGAGTGTTTACCCAAAAACAAAAATGCTAATTTCAATAAGACATATGCACCACTATGTTTATTACAGCATTATTTACAATAGCCCAAATATGGAAGCAACCCAACTGTCCATCAATAGACAAATGGATAAGGAAGATGTGGTGTATATACAACAGAATATTCCATAAAAAAAGATGAGATCATGCCATTTGAGACAACATGGATAGACCTATAGGGTATTATGCTAAATGAAATAAGTCAGGCAGAGAAAGACAAATACTATATGATTCTACTCATAAGTGGAATCTAAAAAACAAAACAAAACAAATGAATAAACAAACAAAAAGCAGAATCAGACCTATGAATACAGAGACCAAAATGATGGCTGCAGTAAGGATGGGGGGCGGGTTGGGCAAAATGGGTGAAGGGTGGTGGGAGATACAGGCTTCCAGTTATGGAATGAATAAGTCATGGGAGGGCGTCTGGGTGGCTCAGTCAGTTAAGTGACCGACTACTGGTTTCAGCTCAGGTCATGATCTCATGGGTCATGAGATGGAGCCTTGCGTCAGGCTCCCTGCTCAGCAGAGAGCCTACTTGAGAGTCTCTCCATCTGCCCCTCCCCCCCCAACTCCATGCTCTCTCTCCATGCTCATTCTCTCTCTCTCTCTCTCTCCCCCTCTCTCTCTCTAAAGTGGATAAATAAATCTTAAAAAAAAAAAAAGTCATGGGAATAAAAGTTACCACATAAGGAATACAGTCAGTGACACCATAATAGTGACATATTGGGTAAGATGGTAGCTACACTTGTGGTGAATATAGCATAATGTATAAACTTGTCAAATCACTATGTTGTACACCTGAAACTAATGTAACATTGATGTCAACCATACTCAAAAAAAAAAAAAAAATCAAGATAACTTCAGGTATTTTATTTGGCTGCTTACCTACACATGCAAATGCTAGAGCAGCTCATTTATAAAGTAAGGTTATAATGGCTCCCCAAAGTTAAAAGATTTCAAATTTCTATTACAAGAATTGGGGATGGGGAGGAGATTATTTCTTCAACAGATGAGATTTCACATGGATGTGTTGCTGTTTGTTTTACCTGCTATCTCCAAAAGTGAGTTTACATGATCTCCTTCTGCCAGCTTCACAAATCCAACCTGATTTCCAAAAGTGTCAATCCCTTGAAAGGGCAAAATCAACTGTTTTCCTTGGAGGATTTCTTCTATGAATGGTTTTAATTCCAAAAGAGCACCAATACCACTGGTAAGAGATAATATAATTTTCAGTAACATATTAAGTAATAAAATATATAAAACCAAAAAAATAATCAGTTTTAGAAAGATAAATTTTGATATTTGTTCTAATTAGTTTAAAGTTCAAAAATAACTTCAAAACCTAATCTATATGATTAAAATAAAACTATTATTAATTTTTTTTAATTTTAACTTTTTTTATTATGTTCCATTAGTGAACATATAATACATCCATTAGTTTTCGATGTAGTGTTCAATGATTCATTAGTTGCGTATAACACCCAGTGCTCATCACAACACATGCCCTCCTTAATACCCATCACCTGGTTACCCCATCCCCCACCCCCCGCCCTTCTGTAACCCTCAGTTTGCTTCCCGGAGTCCAGAGTCTCTCATGGTTTGTCTCCCTCTTTGATTTTTAAACAAAAACTATGGAAGAAGGGAATTAAATCTTTACTTAATTATAATTTATATTATATCAAAGACATGAAAGAAAATACTATTTTATAGTTCACCAAGAAGTTTTTTTTTTAAAGATTTTATTTATTTATTTGAGAGAGAGAGAATGAGAGAGAGCACATGAGAGGGGGTAGGGTCAGAGGGAGAAGCAGGCTCCCCGCCGAGCAGGGAGCCCGATGCGGGACTCGATCCAGGGACTCCAGGATCATGACCTGAGCCAAAGGCAGTCGCTTAACCAACTGAGCCACCCAGGTGCCCAAGAAGTTTTTAATCAAGGGAACACTGCACAGACAACTAAAAAAAAATTAATGATCATATATTCCAAAAACCTAATACCAAAAGAGCTCATATTAGATTCTGTGGAAAGTTCTGGATTCTTATTAAAAGTACTAATACAGTATTTATTGTATTTACTTAGGGTAAATACTATTTGCAAAGTACTCTACTAAAACTTAATATTCATTATCTCTTAAACTATAATAGCCTCCGTAACAAGGTAATACTGTAACTGGATTAAACAAAATACAAGCTTATATTTGCCAACTACAACCACATAAGTTTATTTCTGTTTAACCTATGTGATTATAGGACTACTCTGTTTCAAATGCTTTCTTTTTCTTCATAATAACAAATGTTTACTATATGAATGAATTAAACATGATCAGGTTTCGAATATTTTGAAAATTAGGATAAATTATTTCCATCTTTAAGAGAATTCTGGTGTAGGTATGTTGTTATGAGAAAAAAAAATTAAAATCTCACTAGAGGGCAGCAATTACTCCAAAAAGAAGGGTACAGTCTTACATAATGTAAAGGGCTTTAAAACACCCTTCTGTTGAAACATCATTAATTTAAACTGTCTTGATCAGTGTGATTTATTCACCAGTAATTATATGTCAAATGTGTGAAAAGAAATGTAGGTATTTTTCTAGCTCTTTCATATTTCTAAATTGGTTTTCATATAAAGTTTGTAACAGATCTCATCCATAACTTCATACTGAGTTTCAATTCTCATCTATGTCATAACAAAATGTACAATACTTCAAAATACCTTTGGAAAGGTCAACATTTCTCATTGTACCTCCAAACCCGCATCCTAAATCCAATCTTTCCTGACTGTATTTATGTTCATCCAAAAAGACACAGTGTACATATGTCTACTGCAAGACTGTCCTTCACTGCGTGCTGGGAGTTAGAGCATGTGAAAGTTGAATGGCCACTTCTGGCTCATCTTTCGTAAACTGGGGAATTCAAGATACTCACTTTAAATGTAACTATGCACTAAAGCAGGCCATGCTAAAGGTTAGGGCTTTTCACAGTGAATTCTTTATGCCATTTTTCATTAAAGAAATAGAGATGATCTAAACTCAGACCAGTTTCAGTTTTTTTCAGTTCTCTAGGAGCATAAACCAATAAATAAGTCCCAATGAGATGTCACTGATCACAGAGTAAGAAAAAGTCATAGTGCCTATTGGTAAGTATCACTAACTTTCAAATTCTTTTAAATAGAATATCTTTTCAAGACTGATTTATGGAAAGACTTCTTCATGGTAAAAAGGGTAAAAAGTAAATGCATACATGAAACAGAACTCTGAAACTAGAGTTCAGACCCAAAGGTGTATTTATTTGCAATTAAGGCAGGACAACCATCTTTTCAACTCAGCAGCTGGGTTTGGCCTTACAAATTTCTATGCCTTTCTTCTACATCATGAGGGCAAAGGACCTGAGGTGGTATCTGAAGAAATTCATGATTTAAAAAAAAAATTTTTTTTTAAGTAATCTCTGCACCCACCACAAGGGCTTAAACTCACAACCCTGAGATTAAGAGTCACACGCTCTACTGACTAGGCCAGCCAGGCGCCCTGAAGAAATTCATGATTTTAAAAAATGCTTCTGCATGCTCCATACCCAACCCATTGGTCAATATATCATTAAACACCTAAGTAATGATACTACATTTTGAAAAGTTAAGAACACAGAACAAGGAACTGATAATACAGATGTCAACATATTATACAGTAAAGGATGAAAGGTAAAGTGAAAAGATTAGAGACTTAGAAAATCCTTCATATAAATAATGTTTTACCAGAAAACCCAATCGTTTTCTCTCTAACTATATAGCTACCCAAAGTGAAGTCACATCTTGATTCTGTTCCTTATTTAAAAGTTAACACTGCTAGGGCGCCTGGATGGCTCATTCCATGAAGTGGCTGACTCTTGACTTTGGCTCAGGTCATGATCTCAGGGTCCTGGCACTGGGCCCCGTGTCAGGCTTCCCACTCGGCAGGGAGTCTGCTGGAGGATTCTCCCTCTCCCTCTGCCCCTCCCACCTCTTGCATGCTCGCTCGCTCTCTCAAATATCTTTTTAAAAAACAAAATAAAATAAAAAATAAAAATTCTGCCACAGACACTTCCCTGGCTTCCCAAACTAGTAGCAAATCTTTACTTCTTTGAAATTCCATTAATACTTTATATCTTATGAAACATACCAGTTTTTATGTTTTTCTATTATAGTTATTTGAGTTCATATGTATCTAGTCAACTTAATTGTATAATCCATGAGCATAAGAGCCATCCCTGATTCATCTTCATTTTCCCCAAAGCACTTAGTTCAGTATCTTGCACATGACTGATAATTAACGCTGGTTGAGTTGCAAAACATTGTCTTGTCTGTAGAGCAAACCTCATTATTTCTTAGATTTTTTTATTATAACTTCTGTCAAGAAGAATTACTAAACTGCAAATATCTGGTCATCATCTTCTAGTAGAGAGAATATTCCCAGTATCATAAAGTTGCATAAGGATGCCACTTCCAACACAAAGTTGACTTGCTAAACATTTCGTTTTTTCACAAAACTAAAAGTATTTGCAAAAAGCCCTGGTAAAACACAGGCCTGAATGACACAGAGTCACCATGCTCTCCGTACAGGAATTCTTCAACATGTGATGCCATGACTTAGGGCAAGACGATGCTGCCTCGTTCAGGACCGTCCCATGCGCTGCAGATGGCTTAGCAACCCTCACTCCTGCTCATCAAATGCCCATAGCACTCCTCAGTAATCGTGACACCCAAAAATACCCCCCCCCAAATATTTCTAAAAGTCTCCTGGAGAAGGCAGTCTTGCGTCCACGGAGAAATGTAAGCAGTACGATACATTGGAAGCATACCTGCCCCCTCATCCCAACCCCACTGGACACCACGTGCTCATCAGTAGAGGCCACCGAGGTATAGGAAGCCATTCATATCTGTGCAGACTGATCTTTCCCACTTCTCTTATGCCCTGTGCTCATCCTCTCCCTCCTGCCTCCACCCCACCCTTCTCTTTGCGCCTCCCCATCTTTCACACACACACACACACCCCGTGGAGTACTAAGAGAACTGACTAGTTCTGCCTTCTCTACTGACCAGTATTTGCTTAATTACTAGGGCTCTTGCTTCCTCATATGTATAAGGGAGATGGCATTTCTGTGCTACCTCCCAATACCATTAAGAGAATAAAAGGAAATAATACCTGTATGGGGGATGGAAGCTGGGGAGCCGAGGCTGACAGAGACATGCCATACACCAACGCCAAGACCCATTTCTGATGACAAAGATAAACCTAAACTTACTGATCAATGGTGACTCAACCTTTTCTGGTTTAAAAAAGTCTCTTTGGGGTACAATTATTCAGTTAATTCAAACCTCCTTTCAGGAGTTTTTCCCTTCCCTCTCTCCTCCTCCTTCCCAAGGAATCCAGCATACCCTTCTAAAAGAACTGAGGAAGATCTCTCAACTGCTTGCTGTTTGAGTCCTCAAAGAGTCCCATTTCGGGGGGACTGGTCTGGTCATATCCCTGGGCGCCCTATATCAGGGTCCATGACAGCATGCTTGTTCTTTCTGGGCTTTGTACCAGCAGGTACTGCCGAAGCACAAGATCCCTGCCAGAGTCTCTGGTCAAGAAACATGGGTGTTCAGCAGTGTCCTCATCCCTTACCTAGCTCCTGATTCACCAATTCTTTCTGAGTTGGACTTCCAAGTCCACCCACCAGGGCACAAGAAACTTCTGCATCCATCTTTATGTCTTGATAGGCAATGGGGAATTGAAGGACCTACCTCAGGTCCGTCTGTTAGAAATCTTCCTCAACTCTAATCTACCACCTATGTGACACCACATTCTTCTAGCATTAGTTAAACAGGAACTTCTCCAAAGAGCTTGCGTTTTCCCATACCCTGAGAACCCCAAACCGACGTGAGTGTCTCTACCATTCCTAATTCTCTGCTCCAGCACTGGCGGGGGCCAGGCTTGGAAAGAACATTCAACCCCAACAGGGGAGCCAGAACATTGTGTCTGCCTTCATGCCTCGAAGACTCCACCTAGCACTGGAGGGGCTCCATACTCCTTCCCACCCAGGACAAGAAGACTCACAGCAGCCACCTACAACCCTCCTCAAAGTTGCCTGTGCTTTCACTGACCACACTGAAGTTCTTTTGAATTTGTTGCTGGTTCAGGATCTCCCACTTGCCACCCCTTCCACCAGCTCACCAAGAGAAAAGACTGAGGTCCCCCAAGAAAGAAGGAATTCTGCCTCCAGACTGCCTTGAACTTGAGACTACATCAACTCTTCCCTGGATTTTGGACTTGCCAGCCTCCACAGTCACATGAGCTAATTTCTTAAAGTAAATTCCGTATGTAAGTGTAGATACAGATATGGCGAGATATCAACACATCTAGATACCCGTACAGACATACATCCTGTTGGTTCTGTGTCTCCAGAGAACGCTGACTAATGCACTGTTCCAACACACACAGGGCACCACTCTTCTCTCAGGCTTTCATCTTCTCCTTCTCCTTTGACTTCTTTTCCTTTACGAGCATCAAAGTATTTATTTTGTCTTCTGATTGGCAAAGTGAACAGTGAAAGTGAGGCAAGTAAAAAAGTCTTCCAGGCCTCTCTGCAATTGCAGGGTGCCCAAGACCTGCTCTTGGGTAGATCAGGTTGGAAGAGATCAGAAGACCGATCTCTAGAGACATGAAGGTCTACTGTTTAAAAGACATAACTACAAAAATCGTAATTTGGCTTCATATTTTGAGTTACTAGTTCATTGTTTTCTCCCTTTCCCTCACCCTCCTCCCAGTGCACGCCTTGTTCTTCATTCTCTCAGGAAACTACATGTCAGGGTAGAAAACAGAAGTAACCTGCAATGCATTCTGACTCTGGTTTTCCAAAGAGCTAAAGCTTCAGCTTAATCCAGAAAGCTATACAGAAGGTAACAAGGAAAGGAGCAATCATACGTACAGACAGAGTAACCCAGAGAATTGGGGGGAAGACCAAGGTTTCGCCACTCCAGGCTGAAAAGCAGCAGCCAATGACTCATACCCAACCTTTACGGCACAACTCTAGAATTCGGAGTGGGCAGTATACAGGTACTCTAAGATTGAGTAAGGTAAAATGGTAATTGTCTACTGACCTAAGGGAATGGCAGTTCTAATGACGAACAACACCGGCTGCCTGCGTGTGCCAGGCCCTGTACGAGGAGCTCTTGCGTGTACTGGTACTATTATTTTTCCCATTTACTTAAAAAGTGGACAATTTGCCCCAAATCAGGCAGCTATTCAGAGATGGTTGTGCCATGGTTCCAAAATCTTTACCAAGAATCCTAACCTAAATGGTCAGCCTCCAGAGTGCTTACATGGTTAACATGAGCAAAACAACTGCATGACCAAGGGCTACTATTTGATAACAATAACAGAGTTGAAAAGTCTAAATTAGGAGGAATATTTGTATTGTTAATTCTGTACATTGACTATTAGTTGGAATAAATTATAACAAAGATACCGATTGAGACCTGATTTATGACCTAGGATGTGATCTATTCTGGAGAATGTTCCACGGGCACTAGAGAAGAATGTGTATTCCGTTGCTTTGGGATGGAATGTTCTGAATATGTCTGTGAAGTCCATTTGGTCCAGTGTGTCATTTAAAGTCTTTATTTCCTTGTTGATCTTTTGCTTAGACAATCTGTCCATTTCAGTGAGGGGGGTGTTAAAGTCCCCCACTATTATTGTATTGTTGTCGATGTGTTTCTTTGCTTTTGTTATTAATTGCCTCATATAATTGGCCGCTCCCATGTTAGGGGCATAGATATTTACAATTGTTAGATCTTCTTGCCACTCTGGAAAACAGTATGGAGGTTCCTGAAAAAGTTGAAAATAGAGCTACCATATGATCCAGCAATTGCACTACTGGGTATTTACCCCAAAGATACAAAAGTAGGAATCTGAAAGGGTACGTGCACCCCGATGTTTATAGCAGCAATGTCCACAATAGCCAAACTGTGGAAAGAGCCAAGATGTCCATCGACAGATGAATGGATAAAGAAGATGTGGTATATATATACAATGGAATATTATGCAGCCATCAAAAGGAATGAGATCTTGCCATTTGCAATGACGTGGATGGAACTGGAGGGTATTATGTTGAGTGAAATAAGTCAAACAGAGAAAGACATGTATCATATGATCTCACTGATATGAGGAATTCTTAATTGCAGGAAACAAACTGAGGGTTGCTGGAGTGGGGGGCGGGGTGGGAGGGATGGGGTGACTGGGTGATAGACACTGGGGAGGGTATGTGCTCTGGTAAGCACTGTGAATTGTGCAAGACTGTTGAATCTCAGATCTGTACCTCTGAAACAAATAATGCAATATATGTTAAGAAAAAAAAAAAAAGAAGAAGAAGAAGAAGGTAGCGGGAGGGGAAGAATGAAGGGGGGAAAATCGGAGGGGTAGACGAACCACGAGAGACGATGGACTCTGAAAAACAAACTGAGGGTTCTAGAGGGGAGGGGGGTGGGAGGATGGGTTAGCCTGGTGGTGGGTATTGAGGAGGGCACATTCTGCATGGAGCACTGGGTGTTATGCACAAACAATGAATCATGGAACACTTCATCTAAAACTAATGATGTAATATATGGGGATTAACATAAGAATAAAAAAAAAAGGGCGCCTGGGTGGCTCAGTTGGTTAAGTGACTGCCTTCAGCTCAGGTCATGATCCCAGGGTCCTGGGATCGAGTCCCGCATCGGGCTCCCTGCTCTGCGGGGAGCCTGCTTCTCCCTCTCCCACTCCCCCTGCTTGTGTTCCCTCTCTCTCTGTGTCTCTCCCTGTCAAATAAATAAATAAAATCTTTAAAAAAAAAAAATTATAACAAAGAATGCTTCCTTAGAATTTCAATGCCTCTGGGTTCTGCTGTGTTTACTCATATTAAAGTAGTAACTTGAAAAGTGATATTCAAGGAAGGCATATTACTCACATGTTTACTTCATCTTCACTTAATAGCTGCATCACTAGCAGGGTAATATGAAAGGAGCCATCACTGGTCATTGCTTTGGCTAGTTGCTTATCTTGTTGTATTATTGCATTTTGCAGGATCTTAATTCCTCTTGTAATCTAATCACACACACACACACATATACACACAAAACATAGATTAGGCAAGCAAAATTTCCTTATGGCAATTTGTAAATCAAGAAGAAAAATAAGCAACAACCAAAATAGAACTGTGTCAAGATGCTTCAACCAAGCAATGCTTAATTACCTACTTGTTCTCAAATATCCTGGATAAAATGACTTGGGAAGCTTAATATGATGTATGAGTTTTTAAAAATCATACAATCCTTGTTCATCTTAAAAACATCAAGCCTAGGGGTGCCTGGGTGGCGCAGTCAGTTAAGCATACAACTCTTGATTTTGGCTCAGGTTGTGATCTCAGAGTCCTGAGATTGAGCCCCACGTCGGGTTCCGTGCTCAACATGCAGTCTGCTTGAGATTCTCTCTCCCTCTCCCTCTGCCCCTCCCACTCATGCACGCGCTCTCTGTCTCTAAAATAAATAAATAAATCTTAAAAAGAAAGAAACAAACAAAGATCAAGCCTAATACCCTTATTTTACAAATTGGGTCACTGGTTGAACCCACTGGTTGACAACCTCTCAGTGACCATGCATCTTTTCAGAAACTTGTCCTTGGAATATGCAGTATGACTCACAATAATTATGATCTTTCCTAAAATAAAAAAAAAAGTTTCATTCTTGCCACAGAAAGGTCAAACCAGCAGACAACATTCCATTCCTGTTGGAAGTATTATTTATTTGTCCCCAAATGAATGTATCTGAGAACCCATTCTTCATGGCCTTTAAAATTTTTTAGGACAGCAATAATCTCAACAGGAGTGACTATTGTCATTTTTCCAGATGTGTGAGGAGGGGCATAACCATGGAAAGAGAGTTGCAAAGAGGTCCAAATGCATATGTTACAAAAACAATGACAGTCTGCATGGAGTGAGAGCCCTCGTCTCTCATCAGACTGCCCCCCTCTCAGTCTCTGCTCTGAAACAAGCAGGGGGGACGATGTTCTTCCCTCCTCCTCTTCCAGCTAGGTACAATTCCAGTCAACTTCTCCATGTGAGTGTACTGGAAGATGGTTGGAATGTGAAACAGCAAACTGAGCAATACTCAGAGAAAAGAGAGCACACAGAAGCTCTGAGGCAGCAGAATTCGTCAGAGAGCAAAGGGGAAGGAGAGGGGGCTGGCAACAGAAGCAGAGTCCATTAAAAAATAGCAGAGATAAGAAAAAACAGAATCATGAGCACAGCAGACTGTTCTGATACTAGAGTAGCTGTTTTATGCTGAACAATGTTCCCATTATCTGCAGAATATGACTGAACAAATCATGAGATGCCATCCTGGGATCTGACTTCCCGTGTATCTTTACAATAAATCCACATCACCCAAAATAATCTCAGCATTTCTCTGCTTCTTGCCATCTGGAAGACAGTGACACAGGAAATGGTGTTTTCCTGGGAGGAAGTTACGCAGTAACACCCAACATACTATTTCCCAAGGCACATGTCACTTCCATGAAACCTAGCAAAAGAATATTGATAGCCTGATAAACAAAGCGCTCCTGACGAATAGTACACAAAGATCATACAGAGTCACTTTCCTCTACTATCAATAAAACTAAATTGTAAACACCTCAAGGGAAATGCTCATTTCTCCTAACCCACCCTCTCACCAAGGTGACTAGTAACAATAACAAAAACAATATTTAAAAGTATACCTGAAACTAACAGAACACTGTATGTTAACTACGGTAGAATTAAAATAAAGTAAAATAAAATAAAGAAGAGAATTGGCACGAGGACATACCAGTAAATATCAGTCCACATTATTCTAAAATGTGTTTTTCACCTAAAATTTATTCGACATTTTCCAAATATTAAATACATAGAATATCTTCGTTTTTTTTAATAGCCTAGGGTTCCAATTTAATTATCTACTCCCTTACTTATAGAAATAAAGTTTTTTCTCAAAAAAATAGTTTTTAATTAAGGAAACAAAACAAAAAAACAGTATTTAAAGAACTATAGCAGTAACTAACCTTTATGGTGTGATCACTAGGTTCTAGGTACTAAAGTGAGCATTTTACACATATTAGTTCACTGAAGCCTCTGAACATTGCTATGTGGTAGATATGGGTATTAACTCTATTAAAATAAATTGAAAAACAGAAGATTAAAAAAAAATCTCTTCAAAATCATATACCCAAAATAGCAAAGAACTTAAGGATAAATTACAACACATGAGAAAAAATGCAACAGATAGAAGGAATTGGTTTATTTTCAAGAGGGGATAAATAAATATATATTTTTATATATATAAAATGGAATGTTACTCAGGCATAAAAAGGGATGAGATCTTGCCATTTGCAAAAAACATTGATGGACCTGGAGGGTATTATGATAAGTGAGATTAAGTCAGACTGAAAAAGACAAATACCGTAAGATTTCACTTATATGTGGAATCTAAAAAACAAAACAAATAAACAAATAAAAACCAGAAAGAGACCCACAGATAAAGAAAACAAACTCATGGTTGGGGGGGGGAGGGGCAAAATGGGTGAAGGGGAGAGGGAGATGCAGGCTTCCAGTTATGGAATGAGTAAGTCATGGGGATGACTTACAGCACAGCGTAGAGAGTCAATGGGATTATAATAGCATTGCATGGTGACAGATGGTAGCTACACTCATGGTGAGCACAGCCTAATGTATAAGCTTGTGAAATCACTATGTTGTACAACTGAAACGAATGTAACACCGTGTGTCAACTATACTTCAGTTTAAAAAAAAAAGTCATACCTCTAAACAATATAATTACATCTCCAAATCTTAGCTGGTATAAATGGTAATTCTGGTTTAACTGAACATGAAAAGTAGCACAGTATGAGAACTCTGTTTTATAAACAGAGTGATGCAAATTAAGGGTGCTGGACTTGGCTCAGAAATTCTGGATTTTAACCCCAATCTACCACAAGTGTGAACACACCCAAGTCACCTAGTCTCCCTGAGTCTTGGCTTCTTCAACTGTAAAACAGAAATAATAGAATCTGCATTGCCAAACTTACAGTGTTGTGTTACAGATCACAATAGATAAGCTACATGAAAATACAGTGTAAGCTCTACAGCATTTGCCTAATATAAGGTATGGAACACTGCCAATATTAAAATCAATGTTCCTCTACCCTACGTAGTTCTGCTTCCAGGGTACCATCTGGCAATGTTTGGAGATATTTATGTCATAACTGGGGACTTGCTACTTGTTTTTTGTTTGTTGGTTTGGTTGGTTGGTTCTTCTAAAGGTTTATTTGAGAGACAGTAGGGGGGGCAAGGGGGAGGGGGGAGGGAGAGAGAGAACCCCAAGCAGACTCCCCACTGAGCACGGATTCCATCACAGGGCTCAATCCCAGGACCCCGAGATTATGACCTGACCCGAAAACAGGAGTCAGACAGACACTCAACCACCTGAGCCACCCAGGCACCCCAGGACTTGCTACTTGAACCTAATGGGTAGAACATCTACATTTTCATAAAAACACTCTTCATTCTGGGCTCAAATAATAACCATATGGAAATTCAGGATAATGATCGAAAAATTGCATTCATTTGTGTAGTCAGCATTTTAGTGCAATGTCCAGCATGGTAAAACAGTTTCAGACCATTCACACTGAAAATTAAAAACCATAAAATACTTTGAAGGTTAATTCTCTAATGTCACACAGTACTTACGATGCAGGATTACCTTCAACCTATGAAAATTCTAAAGATAATCTAATCAAGTAATATATATCTTTTTTTTTTAGTTTTATTTATTTAAGTAATCTCTACACCCACCACGAGGCTTGATCTCACAACCCTGAGATCAAGAGTCGGATGCTCCTCCGACTGAGCCAGCCAAGTGCCCTGAATCGAGTAATATATTTCCAGCTATGCTTTGATGCTCCAGATTAATTTATAATATTCCTTGATATCATCTTAAGAGCTTCATAAATCCTTTTTTATTCCTAATTACATTCTTAAAACATAAAAGAAAAATGAAAAAAACTTCAGAGTCTTCTTCCGTAAGCCACTTTAAAAAGTACCAATGTCATTAAAGGCCAAAGGAAACTAATTTTTACAGCCACTGTTTAAAATTCTATAAAGCTATTAAAGCTTGTCTGTCACCCTAATCCCCAGCCATTGACAGTACTTCACAGGCACATTCTAAAAACCTAATACTATAGAGTCATATTTAAATATGATATTGAGAGAAACTTTTAAAAATAAGAGCATTATTAAAATCTTAAATATTTCATTATTATCTTTGTGCTTTGTGTTTAGGGAACAAGAACAAACATCCACTTGTTAAACCTCACCACTAAGCCATATTCCACATGCCTAAAAATAATGCAGTAAGAAAATTCATTTGTATATCTTTTAAGCTTTCTAATGGACTCAAGGCATATATGAGTGCAAAGAAAAAGCCTTAAAGTTACAGTGCTTCTGCATGAGGAAGAGAAGTTACATTCCAACACAGAGTAGGAGAATGTCTTTGACCCCATCTTTTGACATTATTTTCAGAATTTTTCGAAGCTGTTAACTTATATTGTTCCTAAATTTGCTGCCTCATTAAGATTTACTAGAACTATCACTTCAATTCGCTACGTAACTTTTCTTCATTGCTGAATACTTTCATTTTTCTTGCTTGTCTACAACCATGAAAAGAACTTGAAAAACTGATGACAGAGCAAAACTGGAGTAAAAGTAAAAAATCATCCTCTGGGGCACCTGGGTGGCTCAGTCGTTAAGCGTCTGCCTTCGGCTCAGGTCATGATCCCAGGGTCCTGGGACCAAGCCCCGCTTCAGGCCAACTGATCCGCGGGAGGCCTGCTTCTCCCTCTCCCACTACCCCTGCTTGTGTTTCCTCTCTCGATGTGTCTCTCTCTGTCAAATAAAATCTTAAAAAAAAAAAAAAAGTAAAAAATCATTCTCAAATAGGAGAATTTTCCAAACCTACCAAGTGCTTAACATACACACCATGATAGCAAATACTTTTACAATTACATATCCCAGAAAAGAACTGAATACTTTTATTATGTTTATAAGACCAGCAATTTTCACATTACAAAATGATGAAATATGGAATTAAATGTTACAAATGCCTTTTAAAACCCCCAAGAAAATCATATTTTTCCATTAGTATAAAAAATTATCTTATAAAAAATTAATACACTCCTGAATTCAGTTTCTAATTGTTCCCCTTGCATTTTTTCAGTGCTGATTTACCTTTTAATATTACCACTCATAAGAAAGCACATAAAACTAACATATGAGTAAATCCAACTAGAATTAATAATTAATTAAACAATTCTAGCCACTTAAGAAACATGTAGGATTTATTATAACTCCATTAAATTTTTTCCTTCTTTATTTTTATTTTTAAACTAATGTATAATTGCAGGTAATGGAGAAACACATACTTTCATATACTTGAAACTAGGATATTTTTATGCAGCCATTCTAATGCATTTTCCAATTCTATTTCTTAAACGTATGAAATTATGAATTTCCATTAATGAAGAATTTCAAACATCTGAGAATAGGTTTAAAAATCAAAGACCCATATAAGTCTGAATACGTTTTTCTTTAAAAGTAGATGCCAACAAGTAGAGGCCAAAAGTAGAGCAACTCATTGTGAATGTGCTAGCTTCTAAAAGCTTGTTTGCAGGTCACCTAATTGGAACTTGGAATACAGTCTCCCCTTGAAACAATGTTATAAATGCCGCTTCTTTTCCCAGGCCTTCCCACAAAAGCTCATAAGTAGTTTGAAAAGAAAATTGAACATCTGATACTTTAAAACAAACAAAACAGATGTTCATATAAAAGATATAAAATGTATCTCCTCATCTTGTCCCATCCTACCTCTCCTCCTTGTATTCCTATGTAAGCTTTCTGTTACCTACAAATAAGTCTCTTGAGAGGGAAACATTAAATTCTTTGGTTTCCAGGTCCCTTGAAACCTGCAATCCCCATAACTACCAGTCACCCTACCCTCAAATGATGGCTGTTAAACCCGTATTATGAAACCACCATTTATAACACTGTATTTCTTATCTGTAAATTATTGTAAATGTTTTGGTGTGACTTGGTATGCCACAAACACATCTCCAGCCCTGAAATGACAGTATTTTGTGTGTGTGTATTTCCATTCCTGCCAGGCTCTGCTCTAGGTACTGGGAATGAGCCGAAGAACTTTGTGCGGAAGACGAACATGTTCAGGTTGCAAGGATGGTAGATCACAAAAGGAAAGCTATGAGAGCCTGGAGGTGGCAGGGTGGGGGTGACTGAGGCGAGGTGGTCACCAGTGAAGAGGCTGGAGCTGAGATTATGGCATTAACAAAACCAAGAAGAGAGGAAAGAAAACTCCCAAACAGAAAAGGCTTTCTCTGGGGGCAGAGGGAACCTGGCAAGTTCAAGGCCAGAGAGGCTCAAGGAGAAGGGACAAGTGCCAAAGTGGAGAAAGCTGACCCATGCAGAACCTCATAGAACATGGTAAAGCCTCTGTCTTTGTCCCAAAACCAACAGGAAGATAGTGAAAGATATAAGCAGGTGGGTGACATGTCCAGATTTGGGGTTAGAAAATAATTAGCACCTCCATTTTACACCTAAAGAAATGTAAACTACAGAAATGAAGTCACCTGACCTACATCCACAGCGAGTTTGTAGCCCAGATGGTATTGAAACAAGGCCTGTAGGACTCCAACGCTGCACTCTTCCCACTTTCTACACAACCTCCCAGAGAGTGGGAAGCAGAAACAAAAGCTACGGCAGCTTACAGGGTGAAAACTAAGAGCTGTAGACCATTCTTTCTCTTCCCCTTGCTCCAGGCACTTTTGTGGCCCAAATCCTGAACTAAGTGGCAGAAGGAAAGAATTTCTCGACCCCCTTTCATCTTCATCCCCTTCCCCACCATATCACCCCACTGATCTTCACTGGAAGAGGCAGGAGGCCAGAACGAGGCGAGGAAGGGTAGGGCCGACATGAAGGGGACACTGAGCTGCTGTTCAGACTATCACGGGAGCCACAGATGGAGGAGTGAAGGGAGACAGACTACAGGAAGGGCCTAATTAGAGCAACTTACAGAAGTGCTTCCCAAACTTCTATACTGATGGAGTGTAGTGGAACAATCTCTACGCTGCAAAGGAACCTGGGATCTCTTCCAACCACAAATCGTGTGTCCGTGGGGAAGTCACTTTGCCTGTTTCACACTCTGGGGCCTAAGGACCTGGCTTTGGACTTATCAGTTAAGCAGCATCACCTCTCTTCTAACTCCCATATGTGCAGATGATCCTAAATTTCAAAGAAAACCTGTCTAAATAACTCATAGGTATTTTAATGCACTATATAATACGTAACATAATAGATAATTGCTCATGACATTAAACTCTGTGTCACCTAAACACTTTTAAGGACTATTGTACTGTTAACCCACCACTCTTTACTGGTGTGTTGCAGTAAAATCAAAATCTAATTCATTACTGCATTAAATTCTAAAAACTTGGGGCGCCTGGGTGGCTCAGTCGTTAGGCGTCTGCCTTCAGCTCAGGTCATGATCCCAGGGTCCTGGGATCGAGCCCCGCATCGGGTTCCCTGCTCGGCGGGAAGCCTGCTTCTCCCTCTCCCACTCCCCCTGCTTGTGTTCCCTCTCTGGCTGTGTCTCTCTGTTAAATAAATAAATAAATAAATAAATAAATAAATAAATAAATAAATAAATAAATAAA